>NW_010359376.1:505500-577701 GCF_000414095.1 Morus notabilis | reverse complement strand
GGCTACATCGTAGCCCTAGAAAAAGGAATTAGTTCATCTCTAAACAAAATAAATTCCTAAACAAAGTCTTAATCATTGGAAAGGAAAGAAAAGAACTAGTTTGGAGTTGAATTGAAGCGTAGCCGTCTCCGGATTTGAGCCGTTCTTCTTCTCCGTCCCAATTCTCCTTTTCTCCTCTTGAATACTCTCTCAAAAGCCAGCCGTCATTCCACAGTCTAAAAGTCTCCTCTAATTGCCCTAGAATCATCTATTTATATGTTTCGGAGCATTAGGGTCAAAACGGGTAAGTTTTCGCGCGATTGGCCTTCAAAACGCGTAATTTCTCACGTCGTAGCGCTGCGGCGCTGTGTTTCCAGTGCTGCGGCGCTACTGTGTCAAATGCCTGGGCACTGCTGCGCTGTAATGGGCGCCTAAGCGCTGCCCATTCTGCCCAGTGCACAAATTCTGCCGGATTTCGGCGCCGCGGCGCTACAAACTGGCGCCAAAGTGCCACCAGTTCTGCCCAAATTGTTGATTCCGTATAACTCAGCGCCAAGGCGCTACAGATTGGCGCCTAAGCACTATGATTGCTGTCTTTTTCCACCGAAATTTGTCCAAAACCTTCCAAATCATAGACTTCCACCTATCCTTCAAACAAAGAACGAAAACACACATAAAAACTAACAAAAACCTCGAAACCAACTAGATATTAAGTCTAAAACGATACCAAATGAGCGAGTAAAACTCACTCATCACAAATCATGCATAACAATACAAGCAATCACCAACTCACGCCATTTTTCAGAATTTTTGCTACAAGAGCCAAACGACAAGCTACTATCACGAGAAATAAGCATTTGACCAATATCTCTAGTGTCTGATCTCGGACTAGTTTTAATATACTTTAACATGTTACCTATTTCATACTTACTGGCAGCAATATATTATTGCCCACACTTCTTGCAAGCACTCCTATGCTTTTTGTCCGGACCAAAAGGAAGGATGTCAAAAAAGTTACAAACTTTTGATTTCAACTTCTTCTTCTTGAGAGGTTGTTGGCCACCAACGCCTATGAGCTCAACCACATCCTCATCAAGCTCGATATCCACATCTATTGGTTCCTCAAAATCATTGTTCTCACTTTGTGCCTCCAAATCATTGTTGTTTATCTACAATAGAATTAAGAGAAAACAAAATCAGAATCCGAATCATGGAGCTGCCCAACTTTTTTAAGTGGCCCAGAGGCAAACTTGTAAAAACTAACACTGCCACAAATTTAACAAAATCGAAATAAAAACACACCCCATAATTTTGGCCTCACATTCATGTTTTACACCAATTTAAGAAATCATATAAAAGTTGTTCCCAAAAACAAAATACTCATATTGCTGTAGGTAAAAAGTATCATTTTATACATACATACGCACATAAACGTTTAACATGTACATACACACACACATGTACATATACACATATTTGAGTTAATTAGAATTATGTTCACGACGTTACATTTAGTTCACCCTAAAAAAGCTTCTCAGGTTCGGCTTCTGCTTGAAACATAAAGTAATTTCACTTTGTATTTTCATAGCCATCATTTTACAATAGTTCAAGACAAAATGCCAAACCAGCATGAGATATTGCAAATATATTGTATTAACATGTTGACATAATAAATTACAGTACTGGCCCATAGGCAAACTTGCAAAAACTAACACTGACACAAATTGAAATTATATTAATAACCCATCAAAATTGCAATGTTCCCACATTCCATCTGTAGAGGTGCAAAAGAAAGCTGAATTTTTATTAGACCTAAAGGTGGAACGTAGTGAAACTAACATTGGCCTTCAAAACGCGTAATTTCTCACGTCGTAGCGCTGCGGCGCTGTGTTTCCAGTGCTGCGGCGCTACTGTGTCAAATGCATGGGCACTGCTGCGCTGTAATGGGCGCCTAAGCGCTGCCCATTCTGCCCAGTGCACAAATTCTGCCGGATTTCGGCGCCGCGGCGCTACAAACTGGCGCCAAAGTGCCACCAGTTCTGCCCAAATTGTTGATTCCGTATAACTCAGCGCCAAGGCGCTACAGATTGGCGCCTAAGCACTATGATTGCTGTCTTTTTCCACCGAAATTTGTCCAAAACCTTCCAAATCATAGACTTCCACCTGTCCTTCAAACAAAGAACGAAAACACACATAAAAACTAACAAAAACCTCGAAACCAACTAGATATTAAGTCTAAAACGATACCAAATGAGCGAGTAAAACTCACTCATCACAAATCATGCATAACAATACAAGCAATCACCAACTCACGCCATTTTTCAGAATTTTTGCTACAAGAGCCAAACGACAAGCTACTATCACGAGAAATAAGCATTTGACCAATATCTCTAGTGTCTGATCTCGGACTAGTTTTAATATACTTTAACATGTTACCTATTTCATACTTACTGGCAGCAATATATTATTGCCCACACTTCTTGCAAGCACTCCTATGCTTTTTGTCCGGACCAAAAGGAAGGATGTCAAAAAAGTTACAAACTTTTGATTTCAACTTCTTCTTCTTGAGAGGTTGTTGGCCACCAACGCCTATGAGCTCAACCACATCCTCATCAAGCTCGATATCCACATCTATTGGTTCCTCAAAATCATTGTTCTCACTTTGTGCCTCCAAATCATTGTTGTTTATCTACAATAGAATTAAGAGAAAACAAAATCAGAATCCGAATCATGGAGCTGCCCAACTTTTTTAAGTGGCCCAGAGGCAAACTTGTAAAAACTAACACTGCCACAAATTTAACAAAATCGAAATAAAAACACACCCCATAATTTTGGCCTCACATTCATGTTTTACACCAATTTAAGAAATCATATAAAAGTTGTTCCCAAAAACAAAATACTCATATTGCTGTAGGTAAAAAGTATCATTTTATACATACATACGCACATAAACGTTTAACATGTACATACACACACACATGTACATATACACATATTTGAGTTAATTAGAATTATGTTCACGACGTTACATTTAGTTCACCCTAAAAAAGCTTCTCAGGTTCGGCTTCTGCTTGAAACATAAAGTAATTTCACTTTGTATTTTCATAGCCATCATTTTACAATAGTTCAAGACAAAATGCCAAACCAGCATGAGATATTGCAAATATATTGTATTAACATGTTGACATAATAAATTACAGTACTGGCCTATAGGCAAACTTGTAAAAACTAACACTGTCAAAAATTGAAATTATGTTAATAACCCATCAAAATTACAATGTTCCCACATTCCATCTGTAGAGGTGCAAAAGAAAGCTGAATTTTTATTAGACCTAAAGGTGGAATGTAGTGAACTAACAAACAATAGTACGTCCACAGCCTAGCAATCAAGTCCAGGCAACTCACAAATACCCTCGTGGCCTCTATTGAATGCATTTTATAGAACAACCGTTAAAAGGCAATCCCCTTAAAGCGCCCCATGGAAATCAACTCAAAAACACGAGCAGATCTAAAAGTAACATTGCAATGCTTATAAAGATGCAACATCAACAACCACGACCTAGGCACATAGCACATCATGCTCCAAAGATTTATAGCATATCTACTGAAGTGAGATTAAGCTTTATATAGTTCAAATACTAAAATCTCTATTCAACTTCAGACATGTAAGAAAGTCATAAGCAGTAAATGGACCTGAAGGACTTAATGGCTTTAATCGTTGAGAAGAAGAGGAAAGCTTTACTGTCGAGAGAGAGAGTTGCTCCTTACCTTGTCGCTATTTTGAGAGAGTGTTGCTCCGAATCTGAAAACTCACTGTCGAGAGAAGAAAAAAACAGACAAGAAATTGGCAGAGAGGACGGAACAGAGGCGGAGAAACAACCAACAAGATGAGGGAGATGTGGAAATTTGAAGGCAGAGAGGGAAATTTGAGGACAAAGAGGGAAATTTGAGGGCAGGCGTGCTTACTGGCGTAGAGATTTAGAGACGAAGAAGAAGAAGAAGAACACGAAAGAGGCGCAGAGGCAAAAGTATGAGGGCAAAGAACAGAAGAGAGGAAACTAGGGCATAGATGAACACGAAAGAGGCGCAGAGGCAAAAAAAGTTAGAGGCGTCGTTTTTGGTTAGTATTATATATATATATATATATATATTTTACGGGTAACTACGGGTCAGGTTCGGGTTTCAACCTGAAATTGACACGATATTGAATTGCAGGTCAATTTTGGGTCACACAGGTCCAACCCGAAAATGACCCGTTTTTTTCATGTCAATTTCGAGTTGACCCGATTCCGACCCGCACCCCATTTTTCTCAACCCTAACCCGTAATTTTCGTGTCAATTTCAATTCGTGTTGTCGTGTCGCGACCTGTATTGCCGCCCCTAACCTGCACACACCTGTACATTTTTCTTTCTTTCTTTCTTTCACGCGCACACGCACCTGCACTTTGAAATTTGATTTCTTTCTTTCACCTCTCTGCACACACGCACCTGCACACACCTGCACCCTCTTTTTTTTCTTTCTTTCTTTTACGCGCACACGCACTTGCACACAAAATTTTTTTTCTTCTGCACACATGCACACACGTTTCTAGATGAAAAGCTCTCCGAAAATTTTTTTTTTTGCACTCGCTTCCTTTATATAAGAGAATTTCACATTCTGCATGTTCTACACCACGTTTTGCACCACGTTCTGCACCATGTTTTTTTACCACTACTTCACGTTTTAAAACGTGCATTTTTTTAATCCTCCTTTTTTTATTATTATTTTTTTGGGCCAGCACAAAATTTTATTTTCTCCTCTCATTTTTTTTAAGCCCAATTTATGTTCATCATCCCAATGTATATATATATCCCCTAATCCCCCCTAACACTCCCAACCTAATACCCCCTAACACCCTAACACCCCCTAATACCCCCACCTAATACCCCCTAATACCCCTAATACCCCCTACCAAAGTGATGTTAAGTTAAAAACAATGTATCATTCTTTTTAAAGATAAGGTATCAAAATGATAAAACTCATTGAAAAATTATAATAATACTAGGAATACCAGCTTAAATTTTAACTCTTGTATAACAATTGATGTGATATGAGAGTTGTTATCCTTTTATTTATAGATAGAATCTTTTATCATTAATTGAGATAGCAATGTTTTTGTTACTCTTTAAACATAAGTACAAAAATAAGGCATTTTTTACTATGAGAAAAAAAAACTCACTAGTGAGATTCCCTTTAACCGTTAGATTAATTTTTCAATGGTCATATCTGTGCAGGTCCATATTAAATATTTACAGCGCGACACAAAGAATTACTCTTGGTGCAAATCTAACTGTTGAAAAATTAATCCAACAGTCAAAAAGCAGTGCTCTACCGGTGAGTTTTTTTTAAAGAAAATTTAGCCTCGTTCATTTCACCGATTCGAGTTTTCAGTTCTAGGTTTCTACAGTAAAAGGCTCTCAGAAAATGTCACATCTAACTTTTTCTGCTACAGTAAAAAGTTCTCACAAAATGTCACATCTCAGTTCGAATTGAAAACTCGAATCTGCGAAGTGAACGAGGCCTTAATTTTAACAATTGTTTTTCTAACTCTATTATTTATGTCATTACATAAAATGTTAATGCCGCTACAAAAAAATAACCTGGAGGTTACGAAAGGTAATGGTTACGAAAAGATAACGTATATGTTATGAAAAAATAACCTGCAGGTTATAAAAAGATAAAATGTAAATTATTATTAAAAATAAATTAGCGTATATCTTTGATAAATTTAACTTTTTTGCTATTTTGATAGTAATTGATTTTGATCTCAATAGATTTTGTGGTTGCGGGTAAAGTTTTATGGTAATTCTATGCCAACTTCACCGCAAGATGAGTTTGAATTCCAACATCCCCACTCTAAATTTAAAAATAAAATAAAATAAAAGAGAAAGATCGGGTTTTTTTTTTTTTTTTGAAAATAGTCTTAATAATCTGATGTTGGACTAAATTATTGTGCTTAAAATTAAATGTGTACGCTTTTTTGTTAGATAACACAGAAATGCAGACTGACAGTTTATTTTGATTAAAACACAAGGGTAAATTTTGTTTGATTAAAAAAAACACAAGGATACTCTGAATATTTTCAAAAGACATGGTATACATATATATATATATATATATATATGTATTCTTACATATTGTTGATTAAAACTTTAATTAGACATGGTATAATTAAAGAAGTAGATATATAAGTATCTAGAGATTGAGCATCGTTAGAAACCCGAAAAAGGTTTTCCCGAGCATCAGCTATTGGAGCAACAAACACAACAAACAGCAGCAACAATAAAACAGAAACTTTAATGAAGGCCATAATATTTATTTATTTTTTTTGACAATATTTATAGAAGATTGATATATGAAGTGATTGGGGGATGCAGAAACAAAGACTTTCTAGGACCTATAAATAGTTACATATTGAGGACTGTCATATAAGATAAAATTATCATACAGATCCTATATTTCACTAGAGCAATAATATTACTCTGCAAAAAAAGCACGTACCCTCTTTTCTATTTGTTTTCTTCAATTGAGCTTTTTGTTTTTTTCCCCTTGCCCTTTACGTCTCTTTTACATACAGAACCTATGCTTCACGTCTCTTTTTTCTATTTTAAAAGACATGGTACATATATATACTATTTTATTATATTTAAAACATTATTACTCCGGATGAAAAGCATGTGCCCTTTTTTCTATTTTTTTTTTTTCTTCAATTGAACTTTTTTTTCCTTGCCTTTACGTCTCTTTTTCGTACAGACCCTATGCTTCACTAGATTAACATCATACTAGGCACGCTGCGTTTGACTTTTATAATATATGTACACAAACGAGTGATGAGTCCAAATTTGGACCACTCTTTGTTTTTTAATAAATTGTATACACGAAAAGATCTACACGTTTGCATATATAGCTGAATAATTTTTTACTGGTCCTATGATGATTGTAAATATTATATATATAAGTTTTTTCTCCAATCTCTCTAAAAGAACTGTCCCTCTAATATAATGTATATGTAAGTGGACAACTTAACATTATAGTTATTTAGCATAATAGATATATTTTATAAAATAACGTGACAATTATTTAAGGTAACATGATTGCTAAAATACGTTAAACCAACAACTTAAATTATATGATATAATTGTTACACTGTAATTTTGTTATTTAACATAATAAAGAAGTTTAGAAGATGTAAAAATAGGCAGAATAATTAAATATCTTGATATATCATATTCTTAGTTTTATGTGGAATAAGTATTATCATATTACGTTTTACACTTTTATAAGTTATGTTTGAGAGACAATCCCTTTAGAGGGACTGAAGAAAAACCCTATATAAGTGTGTGTATTGCGGCATCTATGAGTATGTCATCACTTTGCTGATGATACTAGGAAAAACTAATGCACTAGCCATGTAATTGAAACAATTAGAATTGACGTAACAAATTGAGACCTCAATGCTACACTCATGATCACAACGATAGATCAAAGACGAAAATGTCGATGCCGACGGGGTTGTCGAAGTTTTGATTTATGGATAACGTAATATGCAAGTGGAAAACATAATATTATAGTTATTTAACGCAATACATATATTTTATAAAATAACGTGATTATTACTTAAGATAACATAAATACTAAAAATATGTTACACCAAGAACTTAAATTATATGATATAATTTTATACTGTAATTTAGTTATTTAACAAGATAAGGATGTTTAAAAGGCGTAATAATAGTCGGAATAATTAAATATGTTGATATCTCATATTGTTAGTGTGTTACGTAAAATAATTATAATCATATCATATTTTACACTTTTATACGTTACGTTGGAGAGACGGCCCTTCTAGGGAGACTGAAGAAAAACCCTATATATAAAAAGCACTTACCCTCTTTTCTTTTTTTGTTGTTCTTTAATCGGTTTTTTTTTTTTCTTCCCCTTAACCCAATTGCCGTCAGATAATAGTGTCTTTTTTGTTTACCTAACTCAACGAATATTAAGCACGCGAAAAATGTTCTAGTTTGTTAACGTTTGTCTTTTGAAGTAGTGTTTACCTTTATTTATGTACACGAATGAGTCCAATTATTGATCCATATATGTTGGACCACTAAATTGTGTCATCTGACACATGACACATCTTGCATAAGAAATTCAAATTTATAGCAAATACTTGATCCAATTTGTAGCAAATACTTGATTAATTAAAAAGAGTATCAAAATGATGTAAACTTCATCATTGTTTAAGGATAAACTTCATGATTGTTCAATTCGGGCCATTACATCGATTCCGCAAAGGACTGTAAAGTATTTTTTTTTATTATTAAGCATTTTTTTTCACAACTCAAAGTATAATTTAAATTTTTTTACTACAGCATTTTCTTCAAAATAAAAAAGCTTGAGTTGTAATTTCTAACTTTATAAAAAGAGTATATGTATGAGACAGGCCATGAAAAGTTAAGTAGATATATAGCTTCATCATTATTCAAGGATAAGCTTACACTTATTTAAAAGCCTCAACATTAGTAATTGAGGCAATATATGGGGGGCAAACTCTCATTATTCAAGCTTATATATGTATATATTTAGTTTTTCTTCATGGGGATAGCATTTTTCTGTCTGATCGATAGCATTTTCATGTCGTCGCAGATAATTCGCGACGACATAATGTCGTCGCAAATGTATTTGCGACGACGACCGTCTCTAATACGTTGTCACAAATTTCTCGTGATATGATCTATTTTGGCGACGGCAAGTCTAAAAAAGTCATCACAAAAAAATTAAAATTAATTTTTTTTAATTTTTAAAAAATGGTAATTATTTAATTTTTAATATTTTTAATTAAACATTATTATGTTACATAATGAATAGAATTTATTAAGATACATTAAAAGTGAAATATAAATTAATATTAAAAACAGTAAATCTAAATAAATTTATAAAATATATTTTGAATACTACATGAAGTGCATATATAATATTCAAAAAAATATAAAAGTCTAAATAAAGTGAAAAATAAAAAAGTACATATAACAGAACTAATCGTCTAAGTTTACAGCATCGCCAGCATCTGAATCATCATCAGGACCGTCATCATCTGAAGGAGGCAGAGGAGCGTCTAGGTCAACTAGTTCTGGACGATCAATCGTAGGTAATTAGATGTTGGGCTGCAATTTAGCCATCAACTCTAACACATTCACCTGATTCTCATAAATCTTAACTTGTTGCCGATATGATTTCTCTAAATAACGACTCATATGTGGGTCAGGTTGAGCCGATGATGTTGCGTCCGAGTATGAACCAGCAGATGAAGAAGAAGCCCCAGAGTAATGCTTTTGGGAGAGCGTCGGACTCACTCCTATCTTATATCCTCTACGCATGCCAAGAACTTGCTTAACGGCTTATTTTGGCAGCATAACGGCTTATTTTTCATATGATCCAAAAATTAAAACCTGTAAAAAAATAACTTTAAAAGATTTCGGCACACCATAGCTGCAAGATGTGCCACCTAGAACAATCATCAAAAACATATAAGTACGATAATGAAGTCAAAAAATAACTTTAGAATAATGACTTCATTTTAATGAAGTGGAAAAAATAACTACTAACCTTCTTATTGCGATGCTGAGAGTACGATATTTGACCATGTAAGCTTGGATACTTTTGGTTGCTACGATTAGTTTTATTTGTCTCTGATATTTTCTGTTTATGATTAACTATAATAAGTAATAGTAAAATTAAGCAAATTATGTATAAAAAATCATCAAGTTGTAACAAATCTATAATTACTTGAAATTTGTCGGCGGAGAACCTATCGCAACAACAATCCCAATGAAGTGGACTCCTCATGTTACTCAGGAGACTGTCTCCACCATAGCGTTTGAAGTGGCAGTGCAGGGAACTTTTCCAGTCCTTGTAGCACTTTGTTGCCTCCCTATCAACTACGGACCTCAGAATACCGTTCTTATAGTTGTAGTCGATGTTAAACCAGTCCTTACAAAACAGTTTCACACCACAACAACGAGCCGGTGGAGATCATTTCTCAACCTTACCATTAAACTTCTTATTCTTTCTCATCCCATGATTAATAGGAAGCCATTGCCAATGGCCAACAAAACAAGTCTTACTTGTTATCCTCTTTGAAGGGGTTGCATCGTTGCAAGTTGGGCATGCTAAATAGCCCTGACCACTCCATCCAGATAAACTACTACGAGCAATAAAATCATTAACTGTCATGAGCAACACAGCCCGCATTTGAAATGATGTATTCGAAACTGCGTCACGTACAATTACTCCTTCATTCCACAAATTTTTTAGCTCATCCACAAGGGGCCTTAAAAAGACATCCCTATCCTTTCCGGGTGCATTTGGGCTAAGAATCAACAATGTCAACATCTTAAAAGGATCCTTAGTGCATAACCACGGAGGTAAATTGTAGGTCGTTAAAACCACCGGCCACATACTGTATGAGAGGCTCATGTTCCCGAAAGGATTGAAACCATCAGCGGCCAACCCCAAGCGAATATTTCTCGGCTCACGTGAAAACTCATGATACTTTTCATCTACCATCGACTGGATGACACATTAAATCTTCATCATTTGAACGCCGACGCTTGTGCCACGTCATATCTTTAGCTATGTGACGAGAACCATACAGACGCACCAACTGATCTGTTAAAGGGAAATAACATAGTACTTTACACGGCACTTGTTTAGTACCCTTTGTCTTTTTTTTCTTCCAACGGGATGTTTTACATACTGAACACATTTGTAGATCGGCATTCTCCTTCCAAAACAAAGCACAATCGTACTTGCAAACATGAATTGTTTCGTAACCCAGTCCAAGTTTACTCATGAGCTTCTTCGACTCATAATGAGAAGAAGGTAACTTCACATCCGGGAATGCCCCTTTCAATAGATTTAACAGAGTATCCATACACTCATTAGGCCACTTGTATAACATTTTTAAATGCATCAATTTCACTAAGAAATTTAAAGATGAATACTTAGTGCAGCCCGGATACAATCCCACCTGGAGCTCAGAAAGTAGATCTTTAAATTCAGCGTACTGTGCATCTTCTAGATCTACACGCGTCTCATCCAACATTTCATGGTCATCATTAATCCCAGCAACGTCTTGTAAGACTGCAAACATCTCGTCTACTGGTTGATTAACTATTAGGTCGACACCTGAAACTGCTTTTACTTCACCATGGTGAATCCATGTACTATACAATGGATCAAAACCAAATCAATGTATATGCGCTCTCACAGTTTCTACTAGATGCATTTCATGGTTTCTACATTTTACACAAGGACAGCTGATATGACCACTTTTGTCAAATAAAAGCAGATAACTCATTCCAATATTGATCCGACAATCGGTTCCTCAAATAAATCTAACTTTTTTCAATCGGCATTTCAACTATACACAACAACAACATAACAATTTATTAATGTGTTTAATTAATTTTAATTTTACTCTTTATTAACACAATTAAATTTTATTCATTAATGTTTGTTAATGAACTTATTAAAATTCTCATTTTCTAACTAAATTTCGGCAGCATAACAGCTTATTTTTCTTATGATCCAAAAATCTAAACCTGCAGAAAAATAACTTTAGATTTCGGCACACCATAGCTGTGAGATGTGCCACCCAGAACAAGAATCACAAACATATACTAAATTTTAATAATATAAGAAAATCATAGTTCAAATATCAAAATCATAATCCCGAATTCATACAACCAAAAAGTATAATAATTTTAAACTAAAAGTACAATAAATATAAAAAACTTACAAAGTTCAAACCCACAAAACGGGGGTTGAAAATAGCGGGATTACATCAGAGGAACCGGACAAACAGTGACGAAGGTGAAAAATCAAACGCCTACATCAAATTGAAGCATCAAACATAATTTTCAAACACCGAAATTAACATTTTATTAACATCTAGAGTAACATATAGACACAATTCTTGATTAATCAGTGCAAGCTTAAATTTTCACATTCTCATAACCATAAAAAATGACTAAACTCGAACAAAACTCCTAAACAAAATCCCCAATATTCAACTCCTAGAGTGTCAATATTCTCGTAACAAAATCCAAGCACATACTCGATAAGCAAAACAAGAGCAATAAAATTTTCTCGGACGTGCACGATTCTTCTTCCATTTTCCATTTTCTCGGCAACCAAACAAAATTTACAAAATGAAAAAAAAAGGAGAAAACCCAAACCTGTCAGAGTATGTTAGCCTCTTCGAAGTCCTGGTGGGGAGGGGGCGGTGGGAGCGGCAGCGGCGGCCGGAGGGGGGAAAAAGAGAGATAAGAGAGAGATAGAGAGAGAAAGAAGGGAAGAGAGAGAGAAGAGGGGCAGCGGCGGCGACAGGAAGAGTTGGCAGAGAAAGAGAGAGATTTTGCAGGAGAGAGAGAGAAAACGTTGGGGGAAAATGAAGAAGAAGAAGAAGAAGATAGGGTCTATTAGATCAGACTTATTTGCGACGACATAATGTCGTCGCAAATATGTCATAACTGGCAATTAGTTGCGACGACATTATGTCGTCACAAATAATTTTTGAGTCGTCGTAAATAATCATATTTTCCGCGTTTAGTTTTTGGTGAAATCTTAAAATGATTATTTGCGGCAACAAAGAGAAAAATGTCGTCGCAAATAACCTCAAACTATTTGTGATGACAAATATCGTCGCAAATATCATATTATTTACGACGCTTTTTCGACGTAAAAAATGGATTACCTTGGCGGCAAAAATCCGCGCCATTGAAATTTGCGCTCCAAAATTATTTATGACGATATTTATATTATTAGTGACGACATAATTATTAGTGACGACATAATTATTTTATTTAACGGGAAGTAATTACAACGACATGTCGCATGTTTGATGGTCGCAGGTGTCAACCTCGTATGTGCACTGGCACGTCGGTGGTTGCCTTCTATCACAGAAACAAGGTGACCCACAAACCACTGGGCAGCCGCCAACCTTCCTGTCTGACCGATAGCATTTTCTGATTCCAAATTCTACTCTGCACACGCAGCTTGAGCAGAAGATTTTTCATGTACCTGAATATATATATATATATATATATATAAACACACACGCAAAGATGTGATGAAAATCGGAGACAATATTGTGTTTATAATAAAAACATACCTTTTGTTTTATTATTACTTTTTTTGCCCAAAAAAAAAAAGACCAATTAAGTTATTCGTTATGTTCTTTTAATCAGATAAATTATTTCATCCCCCAAATTAAGTACGATAAACACAATTACCATTAATAAAGAAATGCAGGTTTTCCAGGAGAGAATTCCCAAAGGGGGTAAACATAATTCATAATATTCTACTTTTTTACCATTTTGAGAGTAATTCATTTTGATCTCTATAAATTTTGTGATTGCGGGTGTTGTGTGGGAAAATGTGACGGACACATGGACGAAGTAGACCGCGACACGTGGTCTTGACACAATCCCCACCAAGCAAGGAACCCTCGATGCTTATGGACCCCTCCTATTCCGCTGCGAAGGCCTAAGGACGAAGTCCAAGTTAAGGCGACGATCCCTTATGGCGTCGAGGCTAAGGGATGAAGATCTCTCGACCGTAGAAAGGGCCACCGAAGAAGGCGGTTGGGTTAAGCAGCGCTGACGACGAGGGGAACGTCCTTTAGAGGACGTAACGGGTTACGTGCAGAACTGGAGGAGGTCTGCAGGCATTTATTGTAAGCTGATAGACCGCTCCCACAGGGGACGAAAAAGTATTACGGGGAAGCACAGAGCCGTAATAGGAGACTAATTGGCTGAGTGAACAGTGCTGATTAGTGGGCTACGTTTGGGCCTACCAAAGGAGAGCACTTGAGTGCTTCTACCTATGAAGGAAACCCCCTAAGCGAAGGAAGCCCAATATAAAAAGAGGAAGACCCCAGTGAGGAAGGGGTTCGAGAGAATGAAAAGAGAGGAATAAATTCAATAAGAATTTTGATTGTAAGTGGTGATCTTCCAACAAAGATATACAAAATTACAGTGGATGTAGCTCTGATTTTATAGGGTGAACCACTATAAAAACTCCTTGTATCATTTGCCTATGTATGATTTAGTTAGCTTACAAACACACACATGTTCTACAAATCCACATACGTTAAACTATACACACGCGGCCGGTAATCCGAAGGGAAACCAAGAGGTAATCCGGTCGGTTTTTTGTTGGCGAAATTTGACCGTAATTTTGTGCCGACTTCACCGCAAGATGAGTTTGAATTCCAACATCTCCGCTCTAAGTTTAAAATAAAATAAAAAAGAAAGGAAAAGAAAAGAAAAGAAAAATATTGGTTTTTTTTTTTTGTTGGAAACTAGCCTTAATAATATGATGGTAGACAAAATGATTGTGCTTAAAATTATATGTGTACACTTTTTTTTTTGTTAGATAACACAAATGTTGATTGACAGTTGATTTTGATTAAAACACAGGGTAAATTTTGTTTGATTAAACAAAAAAACACAAGGATACTCTGAATATTTTTAAAAGACATGGTATATACCATTATCATTATCATCATTAGTATATATAGGTATATCATTATCATGAGTATAAATGAGAGAAGCTAAAGTACATATGTGTATGCGCGAGCATATATATATATTCAGTCTATATTTAGGCACGTGCAGAATGTTTCTAACTTTTTGTTTCTACTAATTGAAACATATTCGTCCCTCCATTCTAGATGCTCGAGGTTGAAACTACGCAACTGTTCCTTAGAATATAAGCATCTTGATACAAAATAAACAAGATGAATATATGCACTTTTTTTCATATACGACTTAAATTTTCTTTAATTTTTCTAACTCCGCATGTGCACTTTGGGTGCCAATTTTCATTTATTAATAAATCATTTTAAGGATATAAATTTATTATTTTGATCTTCTTACAAACGAAACAAAAAACTATCTTGACCCGTCATTACTACAAAATATATGTCCTATTTAAAACCATGCCTCAAAATGGATTACCAAGCCGCCAATTTTCTAAAGTCTTTCCGGTAGTACTGCCATGTATGCTTTTCTCTTATATATAAGTATTTTTTTTAAGTGAAAAAGAGAGAAGGCAACTATCTTTTATGCATAAGTAATTATTCTTTAAAAAAACAAATATTTACGACGAACTGGAATGTCAAGGATGTGAAGAATAATTCTACATGCCACGTTTCAGTACCAACACGGTATTAAAATAATGAATTTAAAAAAACAGCAACAACAAACAAACAGGGAAAAAGGAGAACAAAAATAGCTTTAGAAGTTTCAATGCGTAAGCAAATTGGTAATAATAATAATAATAATAATAATAATATTCCCTTTTTTCTGGCATTAATGCTGGCAAGCCCCTATGATCTATCAACGGTGCTTTTACGGAAACGTTCCCATACGATGTCCTAGACAATGCTTATTGGGATTGATTTTTGTGACTTTAATATTTTTCTTGCATATATTTTCCTTGTTTTTATCACCCATCTTATTATTAAAAACAGAGAAAAGGCTAACAAAATCATATGAATTAGAGAGCAAAGGGGTGATTACATGGGAGGGCAAGGGCGACGAAGTCGTATGCTAACGCACAGAAGTCATATGCTAGAGCACAGAGCAGAAGTCACAGATTTACGTAAGTCCTCCATTTGTTTTGTATTAACTTTTTTGTTTGATTAAGTTTCTAACGTTTCTTCTACATTTATATTTTAATTTTTCTATTTCTCTTATTTCTATATTTCAGTTTATACTGTTCATCTAAATATTATTATTTAGCTCGACAGATGTATAATAAAGAATGCTTTATATCAATGTCGCATCATCTCTTAGATTCCAACTATGTGCATGAAATAGAAAAATATTCAAAAAAAGGGGATAAAAATTACTGAAGTTTTACTTCATTATTAATTTATTATGATACGCTTACACTTATTTAAAAGCCTCAACATCACAGCAGTAGAAAATTCTCAAATAATCACATTTAACTTTTTTACTACAGTTACATGAGGAAAGAAATTTAAAATAAAATAGTCACATTTAACTTTATTTAAAAGCCTCAAATAGTCACATCTCAACACAAATTAAAAATTAAATCAACGAACTAAACGGACCCTCAACCTATCACTAAGCGGAAAGGAATAGAGTTGGGCGAAGGGGATAGAATTCAGGGAGAGATTAATATGAGGGAAGAAATTAAGGTTTGTTATTTTGGTCAAATTTATTTGAGGATAATTATATAATTATGACGGCTCATAATATATATATATATATATACATATCTCTCGAAGGGGTACAAATTAGACCCAAGGGCAAAAATAATCGTTAAGTTTCTCTAAATATTTAGCTTTTCAGAAAAAAAAAATGAAAACTAAACATGCAACAGATACCAAACAAAATTTAACGTACCTCCTTACAACCTTTTGGAATAATTATTAAGAGAAAAACTGGGATTTTTATTGGATTTCAAAATAGCAATAGTTTGTAACTTGAATGTATGATATATGAGTGTTTGGAGAGGAGTTTGGTCATAGACTCAAAATTGTTTTTACTTGTCATTTTAAGTGAGTATTTTGTTATAATAAGAAATTTTAATTTAAAGGGGTACTGACGGTAAAAAAAAATTGTGTAAATAAAACTGGACTTTTAAAATTCATAAAGTATCATTTTTTAATATTTTTTAAACACAAGGTACCTCTGTGATATTAAGTCAAAAACAATGTATCATTCTGTTTAAACATAAGGTATTAAAATGATAAAACTCATCGAAAAATTTAGAATAATGCTGGAAATACCAGCTCAAATTTTAACTCTTGTATAGCAATTAATATGACAGGAGAGTTATTATTATTTTATTGATAGATGGAATCTTTTATCATTAATTAAGATAGCAATGTTTTTGTTACTCTTTAAACACAAGTGCAAAACTAAGGCATTCTTTAATGTGAGACAAAAAAAAAATCACCAGTGAGACTCACTTTAACCGTGAGATTAATTTTTTAATGGTATTATCTGTTCAAGTCCGTATTAAAAATTTATAAGGCGCTACATAGAACTGCTCATGGTACAGATCTGATGGTTAAAAAATGAATCCAACAATCAAAAAGTAGTACTCTACCAGTATTGTTTTTTAAAAAAAAACTTTTAATTTTAACCATTATTTTTTCCAACTCTATTATTTATGTCATTACATAAAATGTTAATTCCACTACAAAAAAATAACCTGCAGGTTATGAAAGGTAACCTGTAGGTTACGAAAAGATAACTTGTAGGTTATGAAAAGATAACATGCAGATTATTAGTGACATACGATAAATTTTAAAACAATGACAAAAATAAATTAGCGTTATATCTTTAATTGTTTTTCTGAAAATATCCCCTTGTTTTTGGAGTCTAATCGTAGAAATGTATTTGAGATTAAAATATGAGAGTATAATTTTTGTTACCCTTAAAACATAGGTATAAAAATGATAAATGCCACATCAAGGTTTGTTTTTTTGGTTAGGACATGTATAAAACATGCTCGCAGACAGATGACAGGAAGTACTATCAATGGTGCTCTGCATTTGTACCCTATACTTCCATTTCAAAGAAGAAAATAGTATAAAATCTTTGATGGGATATTATGTATCAGTAGAATATAATTTTTACAATCAATAGAATATAAATTATTAATTGTCAAATTTTATAATTAGGGTTTGTTGCTTTTACATATTTTCTCATCTTGATCATGAAATTTTGACTAATCTGACATTAAAACACGTTATACTACTGAACCTAATCTAATCTAACAAAGCTGAAACAAAAATAAGAGGAAAAAAGGGACAAAAATAGGCTTATTTACATGTTTCACGTGTAAGAAAATTAGCTAGCTTTATAAACAGTAGACAAATCAAAAATCTTACTGTAACATTCCATTTTACGTAATCGTTACTCTATTTAATCTTAATACTTAACTTAAATTATTTAGAATTTATACGAAATTTTTTGAGTTTTTTTATTTTTTAAATATTTTTTTTTGTAAAAATGTAAAATATATAATTTTAAATTAAATAAATAGAATGACAGAATGAACATTTTACGTTCCGAAAATCAATTTTAAAATATCGAAACAATGTTTCTTTAGAAGTAAAGATACCATTTTTATATTATTAAAAACACATGCTACATTCATATCACGATCCAACCTTTACGTACCATGATTTAAACTGAAAATCTCTTTAACTAATCATTTTATAAACTCGTAATCCAAAATTTTGGGAATTCATTTTTTAAATATGATTTAAAATCTCGAAACACGAAATAACTTTGAGCGAGTTAAAACGTAAGGAGTTGTACTAAAGTTCTGATATACACAATATAATTGCTATCTTAAATTAGGTTCAGTAATAAAGTTCTAAAGAGACAATCAATCACATTATTCAAATCATACAAGTCATAGTGGATTGCGTGTTTTCTCATCTTGATTCTAAAATTTTGACTAATCAAAGGTTAAAAACACGTTATACTACTCAACCTAATCCAAGAAAGATAAAACAGAAATAAAAGGAAAAAGGGGAGACAAATAGGCTTATTTACATGTTTCACATGTAAGAAAATTAGCCAGCTTTATAAGTAGTAGACAAATTAGAAATCTTACTATAACATTCAATTTTACCTGATCGCGACTTAACTATTTAATCTTCATATATTCTTATCTTTATGGAATCTTCATATATACTTATTGTCAGGGCATGTTCAAAGTGATAGACCTTTTTAAAAAGTTATATGCACTTTTTTATTTAAAATATATGCTTTTGTTTTAAACTGCAATATCATGCTATATATATATATATATATTGAATTCAGTAAATTTTTTTACTAATGATCAATTTGATGTTTTCTATTATATTGTGGATTTTAAGTATCATCGTAGTTAATTCATTTTATTAATATATATTTTCTACTATTATGATACTCCTAATTCATATGTTTCAACTACTAAACTTTTACTTTTAGTCAGATCTTTTTTATTGCTAGTTAGAAACTAATTGAGAACTCCTCTCTAGGATTCCATAAAACCTTATGTTCTTAAGTTTTTTTTTATTCTCTTAAATTCCTCGTATCCGGATTAGTATATTGATAAGTTATGTTGGACAAATAACCAAACTACTACCCAAACAAGACAATAGATAAAAATATGATATGAATCTCAAGGAAAAATTAAGAATATAAAAACCAGTGCAAGATTATTCAAATATTCAACTAAAAACCTTCAACTTGTACTGTTGGAATGATTTTTTTTTTAATAGCGTTATGGAATGAATATTGAGATGGAAGCAATGGGAAATCAGGAATGAAAAAGTTGTATTGTTGGAGACTGTTTTCTTTTGAGTGAAGAACAAATCTGGGTGTTTAGAGGAAAACAAGAAATATCAATGTCTCAAATGAAGAAAATTAAGTGGCAATAATACATAAAATATAAGTTACAATAACTATTTCTTGGGATTATGCTCTATCTTGATTACAATCGTTTATTTCCCCAACACAAAATTAAAATTTAGAAGATTCACTGCAATACACTTAAAAAAATATACATAATAAGGTTGCATATTGGGGACCATCACATCAGATAAAATTACCATAGAAAACGTAGAAAATTTTCTATTTTGTTTTCTTCAATTGATTTTTTGTTTTATTTTCCCTTCCCCTTCACGACTCTTTTTATTTTTTTATTTTTTCACTTAACCGGATAAATATTAGGCACGCCAAAAATGTTTGACATGTACGTTTGTCTTTTATAATGTGTACACAAAAGAGTGATAAGTCCAAATGTGGCATTTACATATGTTTTTTTTCATAATATGTTATCAATCAGTAAATAATTATGATGTTTGTTTCATAGGTTCAGAATCATGGTTCATGATTTAAATTTTTAAAATTTAAATTTTTTGTAATAGAAAAAAATTATAGAGAACCAAGAACTATGGTTCAGAACCGGGGACGAACCCTTGAAACAAACATCCTATAAGTAAGAAAAATGAACTTGCATCGACTAATTTCTTGCGAGCTTCCTGCAGCTCAGCACTGCCCCCCGCTTCCTTGTCCTGAGCTTCAGTCGATGTTTCTCCATCTTTAAGTTCTTTGCGGTATATATAGGTATATCATTATCATTAGTATAAACGAATGAAGCTGAAGTACATAGATGTGTATGCGCACGTGTGTATATATATATATATATTCAGTCTATATATAGGCACGTGCAGAATGTTTTTAACTTTTTGTTTTCACTAATTGAACATATGCACTTTTTTTCATATAGGACGATCAAATTTTTCTTTAATTTTTCTAACTCCGCATGTGCAGTTTGGGTGTCAATTTTCATTTATCAATATATCATTTTTAAGCATATAAATTTATTATTTTGATCTTCTTGCAGACGAAATAAGAAACTATCTTAACCCGTCATTACTACAAAACATATGTCCTATTTAAAACCATGCCTCAAAATGGATTACCAAGCTGTCACTTTTCTAAAGTCTTTTTGGTAGTACTGCTCTGCATCCTTTTCTCTTATATATAAGTATTTTTTTCAAGTGAAAAGAGAGAAGGCAACTATCTTTTATGCACAAGTAAATATTCTTTAAAAAAAAATATTTACGACCAATTGAAATGTCAAGGATGTGAAGAATAATTCTAGATGCCATGTTTTAATACCAACACTGTATTAAAAATAATGAATTTATAAAAACAAGAACAACAAACAAAGAGGGAAAAAAGGAGAACAAAAATAGCTTTAGAGGTTTCAATGCGTAAGCAAATTGGTGATTTATAATGATAATAATAATAATAATAATAATAATAATAATAATAATAATAATTATTATTATTATTATTATATATTTGGAGCAGAAGAACAAAAGAGAAAATGATGGCTCGGCAATGTCACAACGGGTTACTAAAACCATTGTTATAGTTTGCTGAAATTTTTGCGCGACATTTGTAAGTACGTGTTACTTTTTCAATTCACATTGGACAACAATTTAAAGTTTAGAAAGTATAGTGACAGTTTTAAAAATAACCTAAAATTTAAGAGTTACTAGTGATAATAATCTTATTTTTGTATGGCATTAATGCTGGCAAGCCCCCAAGATCTATCAACGGTGCTTTTAGGGAAACTACGTTTCCATACGATGTTCTAGACGAGGCTTCTTGGGATTGATTTTTGTGACTTTTATATTTTTCTTTCATGTATTAAAACAAAATCATATGAATTAGAGAGCAAACGGGTGATTACGTGGAATGGCAGGGGCGAAAAAGTCATATGCTAGCGCACAGAGCAGAACGAACAGATGTACGTAAGCCCTCTATTTGTTTTGTATTCACTATTTTGTTTGATTAAGTTTCTACCTTTCTTCTACATTTATATTTTAATATTTCTAATTCTCCTATTTCCATATTTCCATTTATATTGTTCATCTAAATATTATTATTTTTCCCGATAGATGTATAGTAAAGAATGCTTTTTTAAATGTTGCATCATCTCTTAGATCCCAACTATGTGCATGAAATAGAAAAATATTTAAAAAAACCGGATAAAAATTATTGAAGTTTTACTTCATTATTATTATACGCTTACACTTATTTAAAAGCCTCAACATCACAGCAGTAGTTGAAGCGTGGCAAGCTTTAATTACCCCATATTTTCTACATATATATATATATAGACGTAATATATATTGCACGTAGCATGCAATATATAGTTTCTAATTATTCATCATGCGCCTTTGACAGCGAGAAGTTTCTCAAACGTCAGCATATGATCAGTAGTGCCGATGGAGTTGCATTGTTCAGGATTGCAGGTCTCAACCTCATATCTGCAAAAGCATATTGGTGGCATACTTCTTGTACAAATGCAAGGTTCTCCGCAAACTAAGGGGCATCCGCCTATCTTTCTGTCCGTACGATAACATATTGTGGTTTCGGATTCTGTCTCGCACTCACAGGTAGAGCAGAATTTTTGTCCAAAACCTAAGATAACAAATATATAAGTATATCATTATCATTAGTATAAATGAGAGAAGCTGAAGTACATGTGTGGGTGCGCGTATATATATATATATATTATATATATCAGTCTATATTTAGGCAACTTTCTGTTTCCACTGGTTAGGGAGTCAGCGAAGGAAAGTGGAGAGAGAGACGAGCGAGAGGCAAGAAAAATAGAGAGAGAGAGAGGCAGCGAAGGTGCAGAGAGAAAAAGGTCGTTACGTGGAGGAGAGAGAAAGGTTGAATATCGTTAGAAATTAATTGAGATAGCAATGTTTTTGTTACTCTTTAAACTCAAGGCATTTTTTACTATGAGGAAAAAAAAAAACTCACCAGTGAGACTCTCTTTTAACCTTAGATTAATTTTTCAATGATTATATCTTTCTAGGTCCATATTAAAAATTTATAGCGCTCCACAAAGAATTGCTCCTAGTGCAGATCTAACCGTTGAAAAGTTAATCCAACGGTTAAAAAACAGTGCTCTATTGGTGAGTTTTTTTTTAGAAAATTTTAATTTTAACAATTATTTTTCCAACTCTATTATTTATGCCATTACACAAAATGTTAATGCCGCTAAAAAAAAAATAACCTAGAGGTTACGAAAGGTAATCTAATGGTTACGAAAAGATAACCTACAGGTTATAAAAAAATAACCTGTCAATTATGAAAAGATAACATACAAATTATTAGTGGTATAAGATAAATTTTGAAACAATGGCAGAAATAAATTAGCGTATATCTTTGATAAATTCAACTTTTTTGCCATTTTGGGAGTAATTGATTTTGATCTCAATAGATTTTGTGGTTGCGGGTATAGTTTATAGTAATTCTATACCGACTTCGCCGCAAGATGAGTTTGAGTTCCAACATCCCCACTCTAAGTTTAAAAAAAATAAATAAAAATAAAAGAGAAAGATTGGTTTTTTTTTTTTTTTTGGAAAATAGTCATAATAATCTGATGTTGGACTAAATTATTGTGCTTAAAATTAAATGTGTATGATTTTTTTGTTAGATAACACAAAAATGTAGATTGACAGTTGCTTTTGTTTAAAACACAAGGATAAATTTTGTTTAATTAAAAAAAAAAACACAAGGATACTCTGAATATTTTCAAAAGACATGGTGTATATATATGTATGTATTCTTACATATTGTTGATTAAAACCTTAATTAGACATGGTATAATTAAGAAGTAGATATATAAGTACCTAGAGATTGAGCATCATTAGAAACCCGGAAAAGGTTTCCCCGAGCATCAGCTATTGGAGCAACAAGCACAACAAACAGCAGCAACAACAAAACAGAAACTTTGATGAAGGCCATAATATTTATTATATTTTTCTGATAATATTATGAAGTGATTGGGGGATGCGGAAACAAAGGCCTTCTAGGACCTATAAATAGTTGCATATTGAGGACTGTCATATAAGATAAAATTACCATATAGACCCTAAAATTACCATACAGGCCTTCTAGGACCTATACTTTTTCCCCTTGCCCTTTACATCTCTTTTTCAACATTATTACTCCGCATGAAAAGCAAGTGCCTTTTTTTCTTTTTTGTTTTCTTTAATTGAACTTTTTTTTCCTTGCCCTTTTCGTCTATGCTTCACTAGAACAACATTATTACTCCGCATGAAAAGCACGTGCCCTTTTTTCTATTTTTTTTTTCTTCAATTGAACTTTTTTTTCCTTGCCTTTACGTCTCTTTTTCGTACAGACCCTATGCTTCACTAGATTAACATCATACTAGGCACGTTGCGTTTGACTTTTATAATATATGTACACAAACGAGTGACGAGTCCAAATTTGGACCACTCTTTTTTTTTTTTTAATAAATTGTGGACACGAAAAGATTTATACGTTTGCATATATAGCAGAATAATTTTTTACTGGCCCTATGATGATTGTAAATATTATATATATAATCTTTTTCTCCAATCTCTCTAAAAGAACTGTCCCTCTAATATAATATACGTGAGTGGAAAACTTAACATTATAGTTATTTAGTGTAATGCAGATAACGTGACAATTATTTAAGATGACATGAATACTAAAATGTGTTACACCAAGAACTTAAATTATATGATATAATTGTTACGCTGTAATTTGATTATTTAACATAATAAGCAAGTTTAAAAGATGTAATAATAATCGGAATAATTAAATATCTTGATATCTCATATTCTTAGTTTTATGTGGAATAAGTATTATCATATTACATTTTACACTTTTATACATTATGTTTGAGAGAGAAGGACCGAAGAAAAACCCTATATAAGTGTGTGTATTGCGGCATCTATGGGTTTGTCATCACTTTGCTGATGATACTAGGAAAAACTAATGCACTGGCCATGTAATTGAAACAATTAGAATTGACGTAACAAATTGAGACCTCAATGCTACACTCATGATCACAACGATAGATCAAAGACAAAAATGTCGATGCCGAGGGGTTGTCGAGGTTTTGAATTATGGATAATGTCGATAGAAATATCGATGTTGACGGATATTCAGAAAAAAATGGATACATCGAGAACACCTTAGAAGTTTTTGTTAAAATTGTACAAAATGCTCAAACCATCAATATTACTTAATTTCAACTAATTTAATAACAAAAAAGATAGTTTTTTAACTTAACCGGATGAATATTAGGCAGGCCAAAAATGTTTGACATGTACGTTTGTCTTTTATAATGTGTACACAAAAGAGTGATAAGTCCAAATGTAGCATTTATATATGTTTTTTTTTTAATAATAAGTTATCAATCAGTAAATAACTATGACGTTTGTTTCATAGGTTCAGAATCATGATTTATAATTGGAATTTTTAAAATTTAAATTTTTTGTAATAGAAAAACATTGTAGAGAACCAAGAATCATGGTTCAAATTACAAAAAAACATTGTAGAGAACCAAGAATCATGGTTCAAAACTAGGGACGAACCCTTGAAACAAACATCCCATAAGTAAGAAAAATGAACTTGCATCGACTAATTTGTTGGGAGCTTCCTGCAGCTCAGCACTGCCCCCCGCTTCCTCGTCTTGAGCTTCAGTCGATGTTTCTCCATCTTTAAGTTCTTTGCGGCATCTTATCATCTGTTTCCTCATAGTCTTCATCTCTTTCCAGACCTGTAGGCAACATAAATATTAAGTCTCTAAAGTTTGAACCGAGCAATAACACACAGGCATCATCAATAACAGAGCTAAGTGCCTCATCAAGAAAGAAAAAACGATATTTACTGAGAAGTTAATGAATTCTGCGCATTTTACATCTCAGATCCGCAAATCAAGCAATAAAAGAACAAACTAATGCGCTAGTTCAATGTCACATATACAGCTCTATCAAAAAGTTGCTAATGCTATTAACAACCAAACTAATGATAAGTCCAGACCCTTGGTAAGACAGCTGCAGGAAGCTCCCAAAAAAAAGCATACATAAACAAGCAAAGAGTAAACGCAAAATAGGCTTAATCAAGCAAAGAAAAGTATTGTGAGTTGTGTGTTTCCTTCAAGTATCCCACCCTCAAAAAATTCCTTGAACCTAGAGGTCGATAGAAAACCATGTTTCATTCAATTTCCTTATTTCCCTCATATAGCCATGTAATCAAACGATTGGTTGAAATAAACAAGGACGCTAACTCCAACTACGAAGTTATCAATCAGTAAATAACTAAGTAAGAAAAACGAACTTGCATCGACTAATTTGTTGGGAGCTTCCTGCAGCTCAGCACTGCCCCCCGCTTCCTCGTCTTGAGCTTCAGTCGATGTTTCTCCATCTTTAAGTTCTTTGCGGCATCTTATCATCTGTTTCCTCATAGTCTTCATCTCTTTCCAGACCTGTAAGCAACATAAATATTAAGTCTCTAAAGTTTGAACCGAGCAATAACACACAGGCATCATCAATAACAGAGCTAAGTGCCTCATCAAGAAAGAAAAAACGATATTTACTGAGAAGTTAATGAATTCTGCGCATTTTACATCTCAGATCCGCAAATCAAGCAATAAAAGAACAAACTAATGCGCTAGTTCAATGTCACATATACAGCTCTATCAAAAAGTTGCTAATGCTATTAACAACCTTACTAACTATTGAATCGTTAGAAGTTTAACCAACTTCAGAAGACTATTTGTGCTTAACAAAACTTACCTTTTCCCTTTCATCAATTAACCGTGCTCATTCTCGTATTTGGCTACCATCTTCTCCAATTTATCAATCCTTTTCTGCTTCATCTCGTTGAGTTCGGCAATGTCATTCACCTTCTTGAATCCTGATTAACATATTGTAACAGAAAACATACGCTTAAAATGACACATATACACACCATAAGTGGTGTGTATAACAGTGGGAGGCCTATATGATCCATATGTCATGCAAATAGAAAATTGTGCCAAAAAAAAAAACAAAAAACAAAAAGAAGCTCAACAGATTCTGATGCTCAATAGCAGACATTATTTTCAAAAGCCTGTGAAGACAAAATTGAAATATGATTGAACAAACTTATCACAAAAAGGAGAGCCTGAAAAAAATAATAATAATGTGGTGCGTAAACAAAAAGAGATTACAACCAAGTTAAATAGTTAGTATAAATGAATGAAGCTGAAGTACATAGATGTGTATGCGCGCATATGTATATATACATATATATATATATATATACATATATTCAGTCTATATTTAGGCACGTGCAGAATGTTTTTAACTTTTTGTTTTCAATAGTAGGAACATATTCGTCCCTTCATTCACGACTGTTCCTTAGAATACAAGCATCTTGATGCAAAATAAACAAGATGAACAATGCACTTTTTTTCGTAAAGGACGATCAAATTTTCTTTAATTTTTCTAACTCCGCATGTGCACTTTGGGTGTCAATTTTCATTTATCAATGTATCATTTTAAGCATGTAAAATTATTATTTTGATGTTCTCACAGACAAAACAAGAAACTATCTTGACCCGTCATTACTACAAAACATATGTCCTATTTAAAACCATGCCTCAAAATGGATTACCAAGCCGCCACTTTTTTAAAGCCTTTTCGGTAGTACTGTTATGTATCCTTTTCTCTTATATATAAGTATTTTTTTCAAGTGAAAAGAGAGAAGGCAACTATCTTTTATGCATAAGTAATTATTCTTTAAAAAAACAAATATTTACGACCAACTGAAATGTCAAGGATGTGAAGAATAATTCTACATGCCACGTTTTAATACCAACACTATATTAAAAATAATGAATTTAAAAAAAAACAACAACAACAAACAAAGAGGGAAAAAAGAGAACAAAAATAGCTTTAGAGGTTTCAATGCGTAAGCAAATTGGTGATTTATAATAATAATAATAATAATAATAATAATATCAGATAAATTTAAAAAAAAAAAAATTAGAGCACAGATGCGTGCTTCACCCGAACAACTAATTACTTGGCATAAAAAGCACTTGTCCTCTTTTCTTTTTTTGTTTTTTTTAATCGGTTTTTTTTCTTTTCCTTCCCCTTAACCCAATTGCCGTCAGATAATGTCTTTTTTGTTTACCTAACACAACGAATATATATATACATATATATATATATATATCTATGTTTAAACGCACGAATATACTTGATCCAATTTATAGCAAATACTTGATTAATTAAAAAGCGTATCAAAATACTGTAAACTTCATCATTGTTTAAGGATAAACTTACGCTTTCTTAAAAGCCCTCAACGTCACAGTGATACAAGGGCGGGCAAGCATTACTTACCACAAGTTTTTCAGTGATCAGTTGGTAATAAGTCCGAACTATCTATGTAGGACTACTAAATTGTTCTCATGCCAAGCATATGTATCGTTCAATGTTTTACATGTCTGATCGTGATGCGAGTCTCTCTATATATGCATACAAATTTATATAAATGTATATACCCATACATATGTTGGAAAAAATGGCTTATTAAGCCATTTTAAAGGCCATTTTGAGGCCCATGTTTGAAAGGGGCTCAATAGGTTTTGAGACGGGTCTCGATGGATTTGCGTTCTTCGTCACGAGGAGATCGAAATCAAGTATTCATACACTCAAAATGGATTTTGGGTGAATGAGAAATTGATGGTCTAAGTATGGTACTTGGAATGGCATATGTAGAAGGAAAATTGCAAAAGTCCCACATTGGCTAGGAGTGAAGCCAATGAGGTGTTTATAAGTGATTGCACTTTGAAACCTAGGTAAGCATGTATACTAGAGAGGCTCTCTCATGCGCAGGGGGGGGGAATCACGGGCCCGGCGGGTTTGGGGCCTAATGTGTGCGCCCGCGACTTGCGGACACGAATGCCGGACCGAAAAACCCGCTCCGTGCGTGCTTACTTTTGCGATTTTATTTTTGCTCTAGCCAAGACCTTCCTTCCAGCTTCCGTTTGGCATAAAACAATGATGGTTAAAGACCATAATGAGACCTTAATGGTGATCAATAGAGGCAAACCGAATCAAGCTTTCATGGCTTCAGTTTTTCATCATCAAAAGCTGAATTACTAGCCAGAATGTGGCCAGATTCACCATGGGAAATAAAAAAAAATAAAACGTTTTGGCTGATTTTAATCACCATTATTCCGGGAATAAATCTGGGTTATTACACCATAATGTCTTGGTGTAACACCCAGATTTTGGAGTCTATATAAAGGCCAAAACTCCACATGATAGGAACACACTTTCTCACTATTCTCTTCTCCTTTTCGGTTCTCTCTTTCTCTTGGTTTGTTCCGGATTTTCTTGAGTAGTTCTTGTAGTTCGGTTTTGGTGATAGAGGAAAGATCAAGTTCTAGTTCGCCGGACGGTTTCGAAAGTGCATCGAGCTGCCGTCGTTGTCGTTGTATCCTGAGAGACGGACGTCTAACGTAACCTCAAGCACACGCCGGAGGGGACGAATCTGTTTTAAGGACAACGTGGTTCACGTGCCTCGACATTCATACAATTCCGTTTTCCGAATTCCATAGAAAGGTTGATTTCGGGTTGTAACAATTTTCATTATTTTGTTATTCCTTTATTTCCTGTTTCTTTGTATTTTCTATTATATTGTCTAACAATATACATACATATGTATACATCACATACATATGTACATCTATAAACCATTGGGCAGCCGCCAACCTTGTTTATCTTTGATAAGTTACATATGCATATAAATATGCACAAATATATGTACATCTATAAACCTCGTATGTGCACTGGCACGTCGGTGGTTGCATTCTATCACAGAAACAAGTTGCACCCACAAACCACTGGGCAGCCGCCAACCTTCCTGTCTAACCGATAGCATTTTCTGATTCCAGATTCTACTACGCAATCGCAGCTTGAGCAGAAGATTTTCCATGTACCTGAATACATATATATATATATATATATGTATAAATATATGTATATATAAACACACACACGCAAGCATGTGATGAAAATCGGAGACAATATTGTGTTTATAATAAAAGCATACCTTTTGTTTTATTTTTATTTTTATTTTTGCCAAAAAAAAAAGACCAATTAAGTTATTCGTTGTGTTCTTTTAATCAGATAAATTATTCCATCCCCAAAATTAAGTATGAAAAACACAATTATCATTAATAAAGGAAATGCTGGTTTTCCGAGAGAGAATTCTCAAAGGTGGTAAACATAATTCATATTATTCAACTTTTTTGCCATTTTGAGAGTAATTAATTTTGATCTCAATAAATTTTGTGGTTGCGGGTATAGCTTTATAATAATTTTGTGCCGACTTCACCGCAAGATGAGTTTGAGTTCCAACATCCCTGCTCTAAGTTTAAAATAAAATAAAAAAGAAAAGAAAACGATCGGTTTTTTTAGAAAATAACCTTAATAATATGCTGTTGGATAAAATTGTTGTGCTTAAAATTATATCTGTACACCTTTTTGTTAGATAACAGAAAAATGTAGATTGACAGTTGATTTTAATTAAAACACAGGGTAGATTTTCTTGGATTAAACAAAAAACACAAGGATACTCTGAATATTTTTAAAAGACATGATATATATATATATATCATTATCATTATCGTCATTAGTATATATAGGTATATCATTATCATGAGAAGAAATGAGAGAAGATGAAGTACATATATGTGTATGCGCATATATATATATATATATATATATATATATTCGGTCTATATTTAAGCATGTGCAGAATGTTTCTAACTTCTTGTTTTCACTAGTTGAAACATATTAGTATTATTATTATAATATATTTGGAGCAGAAGAACAAAAGAGAAAATGATGGCTCGGCAATGTCACAACGGGTTACAAAAACCATTGTTATAGCTTGCGGAAATTTTTGCGTAACATTTATAAGTACGTGCTACTTTTTTCATTCACATTGGACGACAACTCAAAGTTTAAATAGTTAAGTGAGAGTTTTTAAAATTTAAAGGATAAACTGAGAATGATTTTGAAATTTAAGGATTACCAGTGATAATAAATTTTTTTTATGGAAACTTCGGTGCTTTTACGGAACTTATCAACGGTGCTTTTACGGAAACTACGTTCCCATACGATGTCCTAGACAAGGCTTCTTGGGATTGATTTTTGTGACTTTTACATTTTTCTTGCATATATTATCCTTGTTTTTATCACCCATCTTATTATTAAGAACAGAGAAAAGGCCAACAAAATCATATGAATTAGAGAGCAAAGGGGCGACGAAGTCATATGCTAGCGCACAGAGCAGAAGTAAGTATTAACCATTTTGTTTGATTAATTTTCTACGTTTCTTCTACATTTATATTTTAATATTTCTATTTCTCTTATTTTCATATTTCCGTTTATACTGTTCATCTAAATATTATTATTTGGCCCGACAGCTGTATAGTGAAGAATGTTTTTTTAAATGTTGCATCATCTCTTAGATCCCAACTATGTGCATGAAATAGAAAAATATTTAAAAAAACCGGATAAAAATTACTGAAGTTTTACTTCATTATTATGATACGCTTTCACTTATTTAAAAGCCTCAACATCACAACAGTAGTTGAAGCTTAGCAAGCTTTAATTACCCCAAGTTTTCTAGTGACTTGGTAGTTTTATAAACATACATATATATATGTAGACGTAATATATTGCACGTAGCATGTAATATATAGCTTCTAATTATTCATCATGCGCCTTTGACAGTGAGAAGTTTCTCAAACGTCAGCATATGATCAGTAGTACCGATGGAGTTGCATTGTTCAGGATTGCAGGTCTCAACCTCATATCTGCAAAAGCATATTGGTGGGATACTTCTTGTACAAATGCAAGGTTCTCCGCATACTAAGGGGCATCCGCCTATCTTTCTGTCCGTACGATAACATTTTGTGGTTTCGGATTCTGTCTCGCACTCACAGCTAGAGCAGAAGTTTTGTCGAAAACCTAAAATAACAAATATATAGGAATATCATTATCATTAATATAGATAAGAGAAGCTCAAATACATATATGTGTGTGCGCGTATGTATATATATATATTCAGTCCATATTTAGGCACGTGCAGAATGTTTTGAACTTTCTGTTTCTACTGGTTATCGAGTTAACCAAGGAAAGTGGAGAGAGTGATGAGTGAAAGGCAAGAGAAATAGAGAGAGAAAGAGGCAGTGAAGTTGTAGAGAGAAAAAGGTGGTTACGTAGAAAAGAGAGAGAGAGGTTGAATATGGTTAGAACGTTTTTAAAAAAAACACAAGGATACTCTGAATATTTTTAGAAGACATGGTGTGTGTATATATATATATATATATATATATATATATTCTTACATATTGTTGATTGAAACCTTAATTAGACATGGTATAACTAAAGAAGTAGATATATACATACCTAGAGATTGAGCATCATTAGAAACCCGAAAAAGGTCTCCCCGAGCATCAGCTATTGGAGCAACAAGTACAATAAACAGCAGCAACAACAAAACAGAAACTTTGATGAAGGCCATAATATATATATTTTTTCCTGATAATATTTATGAAAGATTGATATATGAAGTGATTGGGGGATGTGGAAACAAGGACCTTCTAGGACCTATAAATAGTTGCATATTGGGTACTGTCATATCTGATAAAATTACCATACAGACCCTATATATACTTCACTAGAATAACATTATTAGTCCGCATGAAAAGCATGTGCCCTTTTTTTATTTTGTTTTCTTCAATTAAACTTTTTTTTCCCTTGCCGTATACGTCTCTTTTTCATACACACCCTGTGGTTCATTAGTACAACATTATACTCGGCGCGCCAAAAATGTTCTGACTTCTTTCGTTCGGCTTTTATAATATATGTACACAAACGAGGGATGAGTCCAAATTTGAACCACTATTTTTTTTTAATAAAATGTGTACACGAAAAGATCTAAACGGTTGCATATATAGCAGAATAATTTTTTACTTGATGGTTGTAAATATATATTATATATATAAGCTTTTTCTCCGATCTCTCTAAGGATCTGCCCTCCAATATAACATATGTAAGTGAAAAATGTAATATTATAGTTATTTAACGTAATACAAATATTTTATAAAATAATGTGACAATTACTTAAGATAACATGAACACTAGAAATACGTTACACCAAGAACTTAAATTATATGATATAATTGTATATTGTAATTTACAATTATAAGAAATACGTGACATATTACATTTTACACTTTTATACATTATGTTGGAGAGACGGTCCTTCTAGAGAGATTGAAGAAAAACCGTATATATAAAAAGCACTGGCCCTCTTTTCTTTTTTTGCTTTTCTTTAATCGTTTTTTTTTCTTCCCCTTAACACAATTGCCGTCAGATAATAATGTCTTTTTCGTTTACCTAACTCAACGAATATTAAGCACGCGAAAAATATTCTAGTCTGTTAACGTTTGTCTTTTGAAGTAGTGTTTACCTTTATTTATGTACACGAATGAGTCCAATTAATGATCCATATATGTTGGACCACTAAATTGTGTCATCTGATACATGACACATATTGCATATGAAATTCAAAATATAATATATATATATACACATATACGTATATAAATATATATATATATATATATATATATCTATGTATATATGCACGAATACTTGCTCCAATTTATAGCAAATACTTGATTAATTAAAAAGCGTGTCAAAATATTGTAAACTTCATCATTGTTTAAGGATAAACTTACGCTTTTTTAAAAGCCCTCAGCGTCAGAGTGGTACAGAGGAGGGCAAGCATTAGTTACCACAAGTTTTTTAGTGATCACCTGGTAATAATTCCAAACTTTCTATGTTGGACCACTAAATTATTCTCATGCCAAGCATATGTGTCGTTCAATGTCATACAAATTTATATAAATATATATACCCATACATGCATACATATGTATACTTCATCATTGATTATTATCATTCCAAGCATATGTCTCGTTCAATGTCTTACATGTCCGATCGTGATGCGAGTCTCTCTATATATGCATACAAATTTATATAAATATATATACCCATACATACATACATACATACATATGTATACATCACATACATATACTCTAAAATAAAACAGTAGAGAGTATATGGCAAATTGTACGAACACATGTTTATCTTTTATATGTTACATATGTATACATATACACACACAAACATATGTACTATACAACACATACATCTACAAATATATACTTTAGGGTTAACAACATAGGATTGATTTTTAGGATTCATTTTTGTGACTTTTATATTTTTCTTGCATATATTCTCCTTGTTTTTATCACCCATCTTATTATTAAAAACAGAGAAAAGGCCAACAAAATCATATGAATTAGAGAGCAAAGGGGTGACGAAGTCATATGCTAGCACACAGAGCAGAAATAACAGATGTACGTAAGCCCTCCATTTGATTTGTATTAACTGTTTTGTTTGATTAAGTGTCTACATTTCTTCTACATTTATATTTTAATTTTTCTATTTCTCTTATTTCCATATTTCAGTTTATACTGTTCATCTAAATATTATTATTTGGCCCGACAGATGTACAGTGAAGAATGCTTTATATAAATATCGCATCATCTCTTAGATCCCTACTATGTGCATGAAATAGAAAAATATTTAAAAAAAGAGGATAAAAATGACTGAAGTTTTACTTCATTATTAATTTATTATGATACGCTTACACTTATTTAAAAGCCTCAATATCACAGTAGTGGTTGAACCGTGGCAAGCTTTAATTACCCTCAAATTTTCTAGTGACTTGGTAGTTTTATAAACATACATATATTTATAGACGTAATATATATTGCACGTAGCATGCAATATATAGTTTCTAATTATTCATCATGCGCCTTTGACAGCAAGAAGATTCTGAAACGTCAGCATATCATTAGTACTGATGGAGTCGCATTTTTCAGGATTGCAGGTCTCAACCTCATATGTGCAAGGGCATATTGGAGGGTAACTTAAGTAACAAAATTTGCAAGTTTCTCTGCAAACTAAGGGGCGTCCGTACGATAAAATTTTGTGGTTCCAGATTCTGTCTTGCACTCACAGCTTGAGTAGAAGTTTTGTTGAAAACTTAAAATAACAAATATAAATGAGAGAAGCTCAAGTACATATGTGTGCGCGCGCATATATATATATATATATATATATATATATATTCAGTCTATATTTAGGCACGTGCAGAATGTTTTGAACTTTCTGTTTCTACTGGTTACCGAGTTAGCGAAGGAAAGTGGGGGAGAGTGATGAGTGAGAGGCAAGAGAAATAGAGAGAGAAAGAGGCAGCGAAGGTGCAGAGAGAAAAAGGTCGTAACGTGGAGGAGAGAGAGAAAGGTTGAATATGGCTATAAATTTTTCTTTCTTATATAGGTCTTACATAAGCGTTCTTTTTATATTCCTATTGATTAATAGGATTAATTGTCTAAAATGAGTGGTTCACAGTGAGAGAACGCACTTCTGTGAGAGTTCTCTCGTCGTCCAAAAATCGACTAATCCAATCAATCAATCTATCCCTAAGCGGAAAGAGATGGAGTTGGGGAAGGGGACAGAATTTAGAGAGAGATTGACATGAGGGAAGAAATTAAGGTTTGTTATTTTTGGTCAAATTTCATTGAGGGTAAGTATTTTGTTATGATGGCTGATAATATATATATATACACATACATATATATATATATATATATCTCGAACGGTTACAATTTAGACCAAAAGGAAAAAAGAATCCTTAATTTTCTCTAAATATTTAGCTTTTCAGAAAAAAAAATAAAAACTATACATACAACGAATACCAAACAAAATTTAACGTACCTGCTTACAACTTTTTGAATAATTATTAGGATAAAAATTTGGATTTTTATTGGATTTTAAAATAGCAATAGTTTATAACTTGAGTGTATGATATATGAGTGTTTGAGAGTGTTGAGTAAAAATATTTATTAATGTTAAAATAATATTTCACACACAACATAATTTTACCTATACTAGGATTTAATTAATATAGGAGTTTATTATTTTTAGTTCGACCCATTCAAGATTATAAGAATAACCTCTTAATTACAATCCATCGGTATAAGAAAAGATCTTTTGATTCCAATTAAAACAGAAAATTCTATTTTCTGTGAATTTGGGAAATTTGGGTTGATTTAAAAGTGTGGCTGAACTCGATGAATTTAGCCGAGTTGCCTACATACCCTATTAGGGGATCAAGCCACTTGTAGTTCAAATTTTGGGTTTGAAAATTTTGGATAATTCCTCAGTGTATGACCTTATGAGAAATTTACGCACTTTGAAATTTGATTTGGATTTGTTTTGACTTTGTCCTTTATGTGGATTTTTTAGGATTTAATTTGGTCTTGAAACTGCACTTAAATTTTAGGTTGCCTACGTATCCGATAGGGAATCAAGTCAATCGTAGTTCTTGAGTTTGAATTTAGATTTTGGAGAATTTCTCGATATATGACCATAGGAAGAACTCAAAGATATTTTTAAAATTCGATTTGGAATTTTACTTTAGAATTTGGATTTGAAAGTTACATTTGGATAATTCCTTAGTATATAACCTTATGAGGAATTAAAAGGATCCTTTTTGAATTTGGTGTTGAGAGATTTTTTTTTTGAATTTGGGATTTGAAACTTGTATTTAATCACCATATGGTTTTACGAGACAATGAGCTCATATTTAATATATATATATATACACACACATACCAGGTGCTTGTCTTCCTTTTTTTTATGTATCTATGCAAAAGCTATATAAATATATAAAAGATACCAGGTGCTTGTCTTCCTTTTTTTTTTTATGTATCTATATATACGTGTACGTGAACATCAATTTCCATCAATTCTCAATTTGCATGTAAAGCTATCAGCCCGAGTATTTGCTCTTCTTTTTTAATCTTCCTTCTTTAATTGTTTTTTAATGGGTATAGTGCAATTTATATGGATATTTTCATAATATGCCGATCATTAAAGTATAATTCGTATGAATTTTTCACTCGAATTGCACTCAAAACAATCGTAACAAATAATTTGGAAAACTTTTAATTCTTGATTTTTTTAAAGTCACATTTGACTTATATAGATCTCTAAAAAGAAATCTAAGTCTTAGTAATAATCATAAGATTATGATAAGAACGAGAAACTACACACCATGAGTGCATTCAGAATTTATTAAGAGCATCGCAAATAAGAAATCTCACACTATAAGACGTATATAAGATTTATCTTTGTGGAGAGTGTCAAGGAGAAAATCATAATCCTACACTTTAAAATGTATATAGGACTTGATTTAAATGCACTGCAATATAGAAAACTAAAATTGTTAGTGCAAAAAAAAATTAAAATATCAAAACATGTATTTACCTTGTTGTTTTGAAATATCATTTTTTTTAGAATGTATATTTTTCTTTTTCTCACGTCACTGTCACTGCACACCTGCACCCTTTTTTTTTCCTGCGCACCTTTTGTTTTTGTTTTTTTTCTCTTTCTTTCTTTCTTCTCACGTCTCCTGCACCCTTTTTTTCTTTCTTTCTTTCACTTCTCTATACACACACACCTGCATCCTCTTTTTTTTATTTATTTCTTTTTACGCGCACACGCACCTGCACACAGAAAATTTTTTTCTTCTGCACACACGCACACACGTTTCTAGATGAAAAGCTCTCCAAAATTTTTTTTTTCTGCACTCGCTTCCTTTATAGAAGAGAATTCCACATTTTGTACGTTCTGCATCACGTTTTACACCACATTATACACCATGTTTTTTACCACTACTTCATGTTTTAAAATGTGTATTTGTTTTTAATCTCCCTTTTTTTATTATTATGTTTTTGAGCCAGCATAAAATTTTATTTTCTCCGCTCATTTTTTTTAAGGCCCATTTGTGATTCATCATCTAATATATATATATATATATATCCGCTCTTTTTTTTTAAGGCCCATTTGTGATTCATCATATAATATATATATATATATATATATATATATATTACCGCGAACAGAGAGCAAATTCGAATTTCAGTTGAAGTCTCATAGAGTTGGTACGAGTACCTAATGCCCCCTAATACCCCTTAAAACTCCCAACCTAACACTCCCTAACACCCCTAACACCCCCTAATACCCCCACCTAATACCCCCTAATACCCCCTACCAAAGTGATGTTAAGTTAAAAACAATGTATCATTCTTTTTAAAGATAAGGTATCAAAATGATAAAACTCATTGAAAAGTTATAATAATGCTGGGAATACTAGCTTAAATTTTAACTCTTGTATAGCAATTGATGTGATATGAGAGTTGTTATCTTTTTATTTATAGATAGAATCTTTTATCATTAATTGAGATAGCAATGTTTTTGTTACTCTTTAAACATAAGTACAAAAATAAGGCATTTTTTACTATGAGGAAAAAAAAAACTCACCAGTGAGACTCCCTTTAACCGTTAGATTAATTTTTTAATGGTCATATCTGTGTAGGTCCATATTAAAAATTTACAGCGCGACACAAAGAATTGCTCTTGGTGCAGATCTAACCGTTGAAAAATTAATCCAACGTTCAAAAAGCAGTGCTCTACCGATGAGTTTTTTTTTAGAAAATTTTAATTTTAACAATTGTTTTTCCAACTCTATTATTTATGTCATTACATAAAATGTTAATGCCGCTACAAAAAAATAACCTAGAGATTACGAAAGGTAATGGTTACGAAAAGATAACGTACATATTATGAAAAAATAACCTGCATGTTATAAAATGATAACATGTAAATTATTAGTGGCATAAGATAAATTTTAAAACAATGGCAAAAATAAATTAGTGTATATCTTTAATAAATTTAACTTTTTTGCTATTTTGATAGTAATTGATTTTGATCTCAATAGATTTTGTGGTTACGGGTATAGTTTTATGGTAATTCTATGCCGACTTCGCCGCAAGATGAGTTTGAGTTCCAACATCCCCACTCTAAGTTTAAAAATAAAATAAAATAAAATAAAAGAGAAAGATCGGTTTTTTTTTTTTTTTTTGAAAATAGTCTTAATAATTTGATGTTGGACTAAATTATTGTGCTTAAAATTAAATGTGTACGCTTTTTTGTTAGATAACACAAAAATGTAGATTGACAGTTGATTTTGATTAAAACACAAGGGTAAATTTTGTTTGATTAAAAAAACACAAGGATAGTTGATTAAAACCTTAATTAGACATGGCATAATTAAAGAAGTAGATATATAAGTATCTAGAGATTGAGCATCGTTAGAAACCCGAAAAAGGTTTCCCCGAGCATCAGCTATTGGAGCAACAAGCACAACAAACAGCAGTAACAACAAAACAGAAACTTTGATGAAGGCCATAATATTTATTTTTTTTTCTGATAATATTTATGGAAGATTGATATATGGGGTTGTTTGGTTGAGAGATTCGTACCCCGATTCGAATCATGGTTCACGGTTCGTTACAGTATTTTTTCTCACAAAAAATACACGTAAATCAAAAATAATTCTAATCTTATTATTCTAATCCATTAACCAAACGTCTCCGAAGTGATTGAGGGATGCGGAAACAAAAGCCTTCTAAGACCTATAAATTGTTGCATATTGGGAACTGTCATATAAGATAAAATTACCATACAAACCCTATGCTTCACTAAAACAACAATATTACTCCGCATAAAAAGTATGTGCCCTCTTTTCTATTTGTTTTCTTCAATTGAGCTTTTTTTTTTCCTTGCCCTTTGGGTGTCTTTTTCATACAGACCCTATGCTTCACTAGAACAACATTATTACTCCGTATGAAAAGGTGCCCTTTTTTCTTTTTTGTTTTCTTCAATTGAACTTTTTTTTTCCCCTTGCCCTTTACGTCTATTGCTTCACTAGAACAAAATTATTATTCCGCATGAAAAGCACGTGCCCTTTTTTCTATTATTTTTTTCTTCAATTGAACTTTTTTTCCCTTGCCTTTACGTCTCGTTTTCGTACAGACCCTATGCTTCACTATATTAACATCATACTAGGCACGTTGCGTTTCACTTTTATAATATATGTACACAAACGAGTGATGAGTCCAAATTTGGACCACTATTTTGTTTAAAATAAAATGTGTACACGAAAAGATCTACACGTTTGCATATATAGCAGAATAATTTTTTACTGGCCCTATGATGATTGTAAATATTATATATATATATATAAGCTTTTTCTCCAATCCTTCTAAAAGAATTGTCCTTCTAATATAATATATTTAAGTGGAAAACGTAACATCATCGTTATTTAGCGTAATATAGATATTTTATAAAATAACGTGACAATTATTTATGGTAACATGAACACTAAAATGCATTACACCAAAAACTTAAATTATATGATATAATTGTTATACTGTAATTTGCTTATTTAAGATAATAAGGATGTTTAAAAGCTGTAATAATAGTTAGAATAATTAAATATCTTAATATCTCATATTCTTAGTTTTATGTTGAATAAGTATTATCATATTACGTTTTATATTTTTATAGGTTATGTGAGAGAGACGATCCCTTTAGAGGGATTGAAGAAAAACCCTACATATAAGTGTGTGTAGTGTGGCATCTATGGATATGTCATCACTTTGACGAAGATACTAAGGAAAAACTAATGCACTAGCCATGTAATTGAAACCATTAGAGTTGACGTAACAAATTGAGACCTCAGTGCTACACTCATGATCACAACGATAGATCAAAGACGAAAATGTGTTGACGGGGTTGTCGAAGTTTTGATTCAAGGATAATGTCGACAGAAATGTCGATGTGAACGGATATTCAGAAAAAGAATGGATGCATCAAGAACACCTTAGAAGTTTTTGTTAAAATTGTACAAAATGCTAAAACCATCAATATTACTTAATTTGAACTAATTTAATAACAAAAATGATACTTTTTCTATTGGAATATGAGAGTTATGTCGAATAGTATACTAAGAAATTATCATAATTATACATGGATTATGATTCAAATATAATTTTACCTACTCATTATAAACAAGGAACAATAATTCAACCTACTACATAGAAATTAACTACCAAACATAGTAAAGTACACACGAATTTAAAGTGCTTTCAGCAAAAATGATTTTCTAGCAGGTTGAAAAGCGCTAGGTAGGTTCTGATCTTGATCTAAACAATACATTTGTCAAGATATTACCCTTGAATAATTCTGAATGTAGTTGTTGATGTGCCACGTGTATGTTTCTTGATATCTTCCCATTGTTAACCCATAAATTAGATACTATTGGTTTATCAAACTTGATGACTTTAGGGATGTGTAATGACATTTTAATACTGACATGTGGTGGAAGATATACTAATATATCATACAAACTATCTTAGTTTTGTACTTCTGAAGTAGATCCCATGTGAGAATTGTATGGATAGCTATATGAACTTTGCTCTATTCCTAAGCTCATGTAATCAAAACTCAAGGCCGCAGAATCCTCATTGGTTTGACTCAATTAAAAAGTATAAATTTTAAAATACTAATTAAGTCTTAATATTTGCTTTTTATTTAAACCATGTTGTTACATTTTAGTGAAAAATATGAAAAAATGTGCTACGACAATAATTTTTATTAAAAAAAAAATTTCTCAAGGTTTTTGGACATTTTGTGGACATTTTCAAAAATATCCTGAATATTTACGGATATTCACAGATTTTACGGATTTTCTTAGACATTGCGGACATTTTGCGAATATGTCATGAAGAATATCTTTCCCCCATATCCATATCGAGACTTGCTTTGTTTGGTATGAGGATTCAAACCAGGGTGATTCTAGTTTTGATTTTGGAACCAAAACCATGATTCATGATTTTGGGTCCAAATCATGGTTTTGAAACCAGAACCAGAATCAGGGGTTCGAATCACCCAAAACCAGGGTGTGATTTTAGAATCATGGGTGATTCTGGTTTAAAATATCACGTCAGAGTTCAAACCTTAAATTAGAACTATCCAAACCAAACATTGATTATGGGTGAGTCAAATCAAAACTACTTTTTACTTTTTGTAAATAAATATGGATTTGAATTATAATCATGGTTCCGAGTTCTAAAACTCTTCTACCAAACGTGCTTGAAACTTGAAAATATGGAAAATGTCATGTCGTGGACATTTTCATCCTTACGATATCTATATAAAGCATACTTCACCACACATCTGTTAGGCAAAAGAATACTATGAAGATAAGCATAAAACGGAGACAGGAAAATAAAAGAATAGAAATCTGAAAATATAAACGTACGAGAAATACAAAAGCTGAATGAATAAAACAAGTAGAGAAACTGCAAACCGGTGAAGAACTGAGGTATTTCTTTAGAACATAATCGTCCCTTCATCCTAGAATACAAGCATCTTGATACAAAATAATGAACATATGCACTTTTTTCATATGGGACGATCAAATTTTCTTTAATATTTCCAACTCCGCACGTGCACTTTGGGTGTCAATTTTTATTTACCAATGTATCGTTCTAAACTTATAAATTTATTATTTTGATCTTCTCACAGACGAAACAAGAAACTATCTTGACTCGTCATTACTACAAAACATGTCCTATTTAAAATCATGCATCAAAATAGATTACTGAGCCGCCACTTTTCTAAAGTCTTTCATGTATCCTTTTCTCTTATATATTATTATATTGTTTCTAAAGTGAAAAGAGAGAACGCAACTATCTTATATGCATAAGTAATTTAAAAAAAAAATATATATATTTACGACTGACTGAAATGTCAAGGATGTGAAGAATAATTCTACATGCCATGTTTTAATACCAACGTTGTATTAAAAATAATGAATTTAAAAAAACAACAACAACAAAGAGAGAAAAAAGGAGAACAAAAATAGCTTTAGAGGTTTCGATGTGTAAGAAAATTGGTGATTGATGATGATGATGATGATAATTGTATAGATCCGTATTAAAAATTAACAATGCGTTACACAGAACTATTCCTAGTGTAAATCTGAACGTTAAAAAATTAATCAAACGGTAAAAAAACAGTGCTCTACCAGTGAGGTTTTTTTTTTTTTTTTTTGAGAAAATTTTAATTTTCACAATTATTTTTTTCAACTCTATTATTTATGCCATTACACAAAATGTTAATGCCACAAAAAAAAAAAAAAAAAAAAAAGAAAGAAACCTTCAGGTTATATAAGGTAATATGCATGTTACGAAAAGATAAATTGCAGGTTATTAAAAAATAACCTGCAGGTTATGAAAAGATAACATGCAGATTATTAGTGGCATATGATAAATTTTAAAATAATGACAAAAATAAATTAGCGTTATATCTTTAATTGTTTTTCAGAAAATCTCTTTTTTTGGAGCCTAATCGTAGAGAATGCCTAAAACTAAACCAGAAATAAAAATTGAATATTACAAAGTCGTATGAATGAATTTGAGATTAAAATATGAGAGTATAACCCTTAAAACATGAACGTTTGTTTTTTTGGTTAAGACATATAAAACATGCTCGCAGACAGATGACAGGTAATACTATCAATGGTGCTCTGCATTTGTACGCTATACTTCCATTTCAAAGAAGAAAATAGTATGAAATCTTTGGTTGGATATATATCAGTAGAATATAATTTTTGACAATCAATAGAATATAATTTTCAATTGTTAAATTTTATAATTAGCTTTATAAAGAGACCTTAAACGAAATTGTATAAAGAAACTTTTTAAAAAAATTATACGCACTTTTTTATTTAAGATATATTTTTTTTGTTTTCAACTGTACTATCATGATATATATTTTACATTATTAAAAACACATGGTACATTCATGATACATATTTTATTATCATAGAAAGTATCAAAATGATTTTATTCATTATTTTTTGATAATTTGTATGGAAGATTGATTTCATTAAAAAAAAAAAAATGTATGGAAGATTAATGTATGAAGTTGTGGGGTGGATGCGGAAACAATGGCCTTTTAGGACCAATGCATAAATGGATGCATATTGGGGACCATCATATCAGATAAAATTACCATAGGTGGTAATGTCATTCACCTTCTTCAATCCTGATTAACATATTGTAACACAAAACACACGCTTAAAATGACACATATACACACCATAAGTGGTTTGTATAACAGGTGGGAGGCCTATATGATCCATATGTCATGCAAATAGAAAATTGTGCCAAAAAAAAAAAAAAAAAAACAGGTCAACAGATTCTGATGCTCAATAGCAGACATTATTTTCAAAAGCCTGTGAAGACAAAATTGAAATATGATTGAACAAACTTATCACAAAAAGGAGAGCCTGAAAAAAATAATAATAATGTGGTGCGTAAACAAAAAGAGATTACAACCAAGTTAAATAGTTAGTATAAATGAATGAAGCTGAAGTACTTTTTTTTTTTTTTTTTTGGGAAGGGTCATAGAACAGTCTAACTGAAAGAATTTTGATCGACAACCAAGCAATGAATAGATAGAATCTGGAAAAACCCAAAAAACTAAAATAGTGAATATTGCAAGCTTAGCCTAGCATACCCATATTTGTATTTTTATCCTTAGGAGATCAAGAGTTCAAATCCCTTCATAATCCCAAATTCAAAAAAAAAGGTAATAAATAATAATAATAATAATAATAATAATAATAATAATAACAATAATAATTTACTTAGAGACAATTTTACTACAGTCATTTCAAATCTTTTTGAATGTGAAGGATGAATGACGATATTTCTCAAAAAAAAATAAAAAAATAAAACAATAAAACAATAAAGCATAGCCCACCTTCAAAATAGGCTTCATAAAGCCGAGCATTTTCTTTGGACAAACGACATATTGTTGCCTGCAACTCTTCAAACTTTTGGTTCTCCATCCTAGAATAACAGCTAACAATAAATTAGTTACAAGAACCGAAAAAACATCAACCAATGTAATAACAATAATAACAAAGACCTTTATATTAAGAGTAAAATGTCGAAATTTTACATCGTTTAAATACAAATATAATTATATAAGCATATTGAACCACTATATTTAAATAGGTTAACTATTTAAAATAAAAGTTTAATATCTTATAAAGTGTTATTCTTCTCCATCACTTTCCTCCTCAAATTTTAACATGATATCAGAACTTATTGCTCAAATGAGTTAGGTCGATCCATAAAAAATACAAGATTAGTGACTCTTAACATAATACTATCTTACGATAACATGTTGAGAGTAAAATGCCCGAATCCTATATCGTTTAAATACAAATATAATCAGTCATATAAATTATATTAGACTACTCTACTTAAATATGTTAACTTTTTAAAGATAAAAACTTAATACTTTATAAAGTGATTTTTCTCTTTCACTTCTCTGTTCAAACTCTAACACTCTGTTTATTTCACTAATTTAAATTTAAATTTTAAATTTTATTACAGTAAAAACTTCTCACATAAAATCACATTTAAACTCAAATTAAAAAATTTAATTAGTGAACTAAACGGATTTTAATACTTTATTCCTTTGCCCATTTCAGCCAAAATAAAAATCTACCGACCCAAGACGTTATTTTCAAGTTCCGAGATATATGGGTTTGGAAGAACAAACATAAATGTAAGTAAAAAAAACAAAAAGAAGACAAGACAAGAAAATTTCCGTAAATGTTTGGAATAGCAAATGATTCTTCCTTACCGTTACCGCCAGAGGGTCAAGCAGAAGATGGAAGAGTAGTACACAACAGAGAAGGCGTGAAGGGCAAGCAAATGGGTTTGCTTTATTAGTATTTAGCCAGGAGTTGTTTGGTTTTCTTTTTGTTAATTGCCGGAAATCAAGTACATGGTCGCAGGTCTATACTTGTGTGTCTGAAAATCAAGTACAGTCCTTTTTATTTCATGAAATTGCATTTTTCTCCCTACTAATGATGTTATTTTAACTATTAATCCCTAAGAGAGTGTTTAGTAGGAAGAAGAAATAGAGGGATGGAGATGAGTGGAGGGAGAAAGAGGTAATCATTTAGGGGATATTTAGTTTATAAATTTAGAATTATTTTTAATTTATATTTTTTTTAAGAGAAAATGTTGTAACGAATCACGAATTATAATTTAAATTATGACACGAATTCACTAACTAAATGCACCAAAAAAAAGAAAAAAATGAGAGAAAAAAGAATGAGCCTTCGTTCTTTGCCTATAAAATTGCATCCTTTCACTTATGAGAGGATGCATGAAATCCATCTCAATTATGTTTTAAAAGACTTTTTTATTCTCTAAAATAACTAGTAAAAAATAATAAAAAGGTAATGTAATAATTATACATTCATTTATCTTTTCAATTTTTATCTCTCTTAGTAAATAACATAAAATATTACTATAATTATTTTCATCTTTACTACTTTCTATCCTTCTAAATTTTTCCATTCTTCTTACTCTTATGTCTCCTAGCAAACGAAGCTTAAGGATATATATTTGTCTTATGTTATTCTAGTCATTCACTTTTAAAGGTTTTTTTGCTCTGAATTCACTTTTAAAAATTTAAGTGATATTTAGTTTATGAATTTAGAATCATAATTTATAATTTTAATTTTTAAAATTTAAATTTTTTGTGAGAAAGAAAACATTGTAGCTGAACCAAGAACTAAATTCAGAATCAGACATAACCCTTAAAATAAAAGTCACCTTAACTATATATCACGAGATTTTCTCAACAAAAATAAAATAATATATATCATGAGGTTTCCATAATCTACTATTTATTTTCATACGAGTTTAAAAATGAGTGTATATATAAAGATGAGTTTTTAATGATTACATTTCTATAAATAATTACTATTAAAGTTAAAATTTTAATAACATAACATGATAAAATTTTAATTTCATTAATAATACTTATTAATAAATAAATATTAAAATAACCGTTAAAATCACATATAACATAACAGGCACTCACTCATTTTTGTGCCCATTAATTATATTTATTCTTTCCTTTTTTTTTCACTGGAAGGACGTGGTTAGTAACTCTCACATCCGATGAGTGATGAGTATGACCAATTAATTAAATATGCTAAACACACATGGGAGTAACATGAAGGTGCATTCTTAACCGTCGATCTATGTGAAGAACTATGAATTATGACATTTATCAACATTTTATAATGAGTATTATTTAACTAGTATGAGGCTTTAACATCTCTCAGCTAAAAAAAAAAAAAAAAAAAAGAAAGAAAGAAAGAAAGAAGGAAAGGAAGAAGGAAAGATATGTTTTAACACTCCTCCAAAACCTCACACCGTAGATATTAAGGATCCGTTTAGTTCATTGATTTAAGTTTTTAATTCGAGTTAATATGTGATTTTATGTGAGAACTTTTTACTGTAACAAAAAAATTAGATGTGACTGTTTCTGAGAACTTTTTACTGTAATAGAACTCGAATTCTAAACTCAAATCGGTAAAATGAACGGGGGCCTAAATTGACATGACCATCTACTGATCCAAGCCAGGGGATTAATGCCCTTTACCTGATTCTCTAGATTCCAAGCTTTCTCGTGTACCTATGCTTTTTTCTTTTTGTCAAATAGAAAATCGGGGTCTTTCTTAAATTTGTTTATTTTACCGATTTAAGTTTTTAATTTTAAGTTATATTTAATTTTTTTTATTACAATTAAAAGCTCTCAAAAATGGCATATTTCAACTTAAATGAAAAACTCGAATCCGCAAAGCGAATGAGACCTAAATAAGCTTGTCGGGTTGGTATTTTTGCTTTTGTGAACTTATAAGCACTTGAAAAAATGAATATATTTTCCGTCGTCAAATTGTATTAAAAATTATTTATTTTTTATTTTTTTAAAATTTAATGTGGTTTTAATCTGACTACGGTTAAAAATTAACATTATTGATAAAACTAACCTCCCAAAAAAAACTCCCAACTAAAAACGTACTTTTTGAGTTTTAGGCTTTTAGCTAGATTCCATATTTGCCTCCATATATAATTGCTTATTCGAAAAATATATCTTATATTTTAAACTATGTCAAAAGTACTATTTAGTTGCATAACATTTTTAATTTGAATTTGTGTTTAGAAGTCATTTGAACCTAAAATTACCCCCTTCCCTCCAAAGTTCTTAAGGTTCTAACTCATTTTAATGTTCAAAATTCAACCCAAACGTTTTTACTAATCATTTTCATTCACATTTTTTAAGAAACTCATACTTACAATAATGTAACTAAATGTAGATTCAAACTTTATTCCTGTTTAGACCTTACACTATTCAACGTCAATTTAAACCACAAAAAATTCACGTATAAGTTTAAGTCCAAAAGTTCAAACTCACACCATTCAAAGTTACGAAGCGAACAATATCTTTGTTTATTCTAGGATAGAAATTAAATTTCTCTGCAATTAGTTGATGACCTCAAATATCCGATATTTAGTCAATTAATAGAAAAGTCAGTATTAAGTGATCAATTAATACTACTACGTTAACATTTATTAAAAAAAAAAAAAAAGGAATACTTAAATTTATAGAGTACCGCATTAAACTACATGGCTACACGCATGCATGAAAATTGGGATCACATATTTCAAAAGAAGAAGAAAAAAAAAAAGAAAAAACTATCTTTCTTCGAAGTCCATAAGTCTTCTATATCTAATCTATCGATACAATTTTAAAAATGATGATGATGGTATGGTACTTACTATTTCAATGTTGCTTAGGCATATTTACAAGTGTGTCTCTTGCATGACATAGTCCAGCAACTACGTTACCGATGTGCATTCGTTCTTGTGGCAGTTCCACGGAGCAAGCAACACCGATCCTAAAGATAGAAACCAAGCACTCCTGAGTTATTTCGCGTCGCGTCGTGAAAGCGCGTTTTGTCCGACGTATTTTCTTCATCATGATCTCCTTGAAGAAGAATTTTGGGATCCAGTATTTCTTCTACATGTTGAGGCAAAGCAAGTGAAACAAAGTTATGCAGGTTCATGTCATCTTTAAACATGTCATCCGTAGGCTTCTTGCCGGTAAACATCTCCAACAAAAGAATTCCATAGCTGTACATATCGCCCGATGTTGACACCTCACTTCCCATGCCATACTCTAATAACATAACACCATAATTAGTTAAATTGAGGAAGAAAAAGTCTTATTTATGAATCATATTGTAGTGCTTGAAATGATACATGTTTTTTTTTTTTTTAATTGCTCTTTCTTCTTCGTTTACGCCATATATTATCACTTCAAAAACTTTTGGCACAGAGAATAGAAGACACACGCATAAATAAATATAATTTATAACATACTATTATAACACTACTTTCTTCTCAAATGTAATTGGAAGATTATGTTCTCGGTGGCATAAACATAGTGTCAATAATAATAATTTAGTGGGGGTTTAAAAATGTAAGAAATGGCAATCCCTTGAAATATTGACTCTTGGGAAGCACAAGACAAGTTGGAAGTGGTATAAACAGTGTGTTAATAATAATTTAGTCGAGCTTCAAAAAGTTATGACATTTCGTTGTGAATGCATAGAAAGAAAAAATATCTCAATCAGAATTTAAACGAAAAAATTATGACATTTTTAAGAATAGAAAAAATATTGTTCATTAACTTGAGTTCGAGTTTATGAACTCGAGTTGAAGGGGAAACTTGAATTCATGTTCAAACTCAAGTTTTACAAAAGAATATGAACTTGAATAAAGTTGTAACTCGAATTCAAATTTTTTTTGAATTTTGTTGTAAAAGAACAACCCCTCAATCTCTTGAAATATTGACTAATATTGGAAGTAAGAGACAAGTTGGAAGTGTTTAAGTGGCATAAAGATTAGGCAAATAATCATGTAGGCCCTATTCATTTCACTGATTCGAGTTTTACTATAGTAAAAAACTCTTAGAAACAATCACATCTAACTTTTTTATTACAGTAAAAAGTTCTCACATAAAATCACATCTTAACTTGAATCAGCGAACTAAACGGGTGCGTAGTGGTTTATAATGGTTAGAATCAATTTGTAATTCTGCAAAATATTGGCAACTATACATAAATTGCAGATAATAGGTTTTGTACAAGAAATGATAGACAAGGACGATAAATTTTTAGTTTAAATTTACCTGGAGCAGCATAGCCGACGGAACCTCTTAATCCAATAGAACTAGTTGGGTTTGATGAAAATGAAGGCCGGGAATCGTGTGGGAGAAATCTCGCTAATCCGAAATTTCCAACATGACTGGTCATGTCACTGTCCATAAGAATGTTGCGTGGCTTCAAGTCACAATGAGCTATTTTGATGTCGAAATGGTTGTGGATATAATCTAGAACATTTGCCACATCAATGGCAATGTTCAACCTTTGAAGGAGATTCAGATTTCCCTCTTCATGTAGCCACCTTTCTAAATTCCCATTAACCATGAACTCATACACTAGAGCTTCGAAAATGTTTCCTTGAAAGTCGATGCTCGAACACGCGGTTAAGAGTTTCACGAGATTCCGATGCTTAATTCCTTTTAAGACTACACATTCCGCTATGAAACTTTTTGAATACTTTTACGGCAACAACTGATTGATCATTCAGAATTCCCTTATACACAGATCCAAAACTGCCAAGACCAACTAAATTCGAAGAAGAAAAGCCATCAGTTGCTCTAAAAATATCGCCATATGATACTCGCAAGACTCGAATCCCAAAGGATAACGATCCCAAAGTTGAGTCACTTGTTCTTTTCTTTGACCAACAGACAAAAAATGAGAATCGACAACAAAATCAATCCAATAATTCCACAAGCAACTGAAATTAGCGCCTTCTGCGTAGCGAATAAATGATGCCTTTTGTTTTCGGTATCTTAGATGCATCTTGTCAATTCTAATTGAGCTATACCTCCAAAAAGCCTTGTATTTCCTGCCAAGGAAAATGCACTTACATTTCTGAAAACGAAATGCCAAGTTTAAATCTTGTAGAAAACGAAATGCCTCCAAGTATCTTGGAATTTTTCCAGACAAGTTGTTGCGAGAAAGATTGATCTCTTGAGTTCCTTTTAAAGAAGACAGAGACTTTGGAATTGTACCGTGAAACAAGTTGCCCTCTTAAGCACAAATACACCAAGCTTGTGCAACTACCAAGAGTATCAGGAATTTTGCCTGCTAAACTATTTTCAGGGTCTTCAATCTTCCTATTGTTTCCGGTATATGGCCACTTAGATGGTTTTCCTCCAAACCTAATGCCACCAAGTTGATGAGATTTCCAATCCCAGTTGGAATGCTTCCCGTTATTTGATTTCTTCCAAATGCCAAGAGATTGAGCTTTGTTGAGAAGTTGCTTATAGACACCGGCAGCACTCATCCTAAGTTGTTGCCGTCAATAGCCGCAACTTGTAGATTTGTGCAGTTTAGAAGAGAGTAGATAAAATCCAAGTCCCCCTCCTCGCCATAACCGAGATTGTTCTTATGAATTGTAAGCGTATACAAGTTGGACAAGCCTGCAAAACTCGGCACTTTGCCACTCAAGTTGTTAGTTGAAACTTGAATAAGCGATATAGTTTCGACGCATTAGAGATCGAAATAGGAATCCGTCCGGTGAAATGGTTAGAATGGAAATAAAGAGCTTCAAGATTTGGAAGAGTGTGACCCAAGTCAGGAGGCAGACTTCCTACAAGTTGGTTTGTGTGGACAGAGAATAATTGAATGGAAGATAAATTATATAGTGAGGAAGGGATAGTACCATTCAGGTTATTTAGGCCTAGTGCAAGATATGTCAAACCTTCTAACTGGCCAAGGCTATTTGGAATATTACCATGAAACTTATTTGATTCCATGGTGACCATCTCAAGAGAAGAAAGGTTCCCAAAGGAAGATGGTATTTTCCCAACAAAGTCGTTGAATCTTAAATTTAGTACTTGAAGTTTTGATAGATACCCCATACCGTTAGGAAGTTTGCCCGTGAGATTGTTACTTCCTAGTCCTAGGTACCATAGATTGGAGCAGAGAGATATGTTGACCGGAATTTCGCCACTCAAAGAGTTGTTCTGAAGCCGTAGTACTTGCAACCGGAACAAAGCACCAATTTGTGGAGGAATTTCACCCTCAAAACTATTGTTTTGGAGATTCAATGTCCTTAGAAAGCTCAAATTTCCGACATGGGGAGATATTTGGCCCTTTAGTTCACACGAGTCGAGGTCCAACATAGTAACTCTTCGGTGTCTTCGACCGCAAGTAATGGCTTGCCAGCGACAAAAATGGAGGGAATCATTCCAAGAATTGAGGATGCCTAGCGGATCATCACTTATTTTGCTCTTGAAGGCAAGTAAAGAGAGCTTGTCCGTCTCATTGCTGGGGCGGCCAAGTGCAAAGGAGATTGAACTTGAACTAGTCATCACCATGAAAATATGGACAACAAACAACCAAGACATGGTTAAATGAATCATATTGCGTAGGACAAGTTGAATTTGTTCAGGGGATAATTCTTAAGAGCATATACAAGTAGAGAAGCTGAGGAAAGTTGGTGTTTGAGTAAGACGGCAAGGAAACTTTAGAATATGGTTGTTAATATGTTGCTAGTCAGCTATGGTTTTTTTTTTTTTTTTTTTTTAGTATTGTTGACTTCTTATTGATAAATTTTGGAAAATAATGATTTAATTTTCCGCAAATTTAGTCCATTCACTATTTTTTAAATAATCAGTGCTCCAAACGCGAGAAGAAAAATATGTGCCGTCTTCAAATGCATGTGACGCGTGTAATGACGACTATACATGATTATTTCCTTGTTTTTAAAAAAAAAATGACTACAATTGGACAAAATTGAACTAATAATACTGTTTTTTAAATTAATAATAATAATTGAGACTTTTTTCGGTACACTAACATATCGATAGGTTAAGTTTTTTGTTCGTTAAATTTATATAAAATCACATAAAAATTAAAAAAATATACATATTTAACTGATAGAAAAATTTAACTCACCGATACATCAGTCGTACTATAAAATCTCTTATAATAATTATTTGTTTTGATTGTTTTATAGTTGTGAAGTTTCATTCGGTTCAGAGAAGCACCTGTGCTGGCACGTCTAGTCAGTAGTCACCACAGCAAGAGGCATTTTGCAACCACATTTGCCATCTTTGAAAGTATTAATTAAGTTTATGTTTGGTAGAGTGGAAAGGAAGGATAGATACTTATCTTTAATATTTAGTTTTGAATTTAAGATTATGTTTATGCCTTAGGGTTGTGTAGGATGTGGATAATTTTCTTTTATATTATAATTATTCTTGAATATTGAGATTTTAGATTTTCTCCTTTAGAGTTCTCCTAGTATCTCTAGAAATTTTTCGTTTTACTTCTCCTTTAACTGCTTTAATATCTAGTTATTTAATTACTCTATTGTCAAAAGCCTGAAAAAATAGGGTCTTTGTCTAAAGAAATGCTTTGAGAAATAACCTTTGTGCGTTTTCAACCCTCTCAAAAAAGAATATATTCCAAACTCACAATTCATGGATTCTTTAATAGAGGAAAGTCGAGGTAGAATTTTTTTTTTTTAGTTGGCTTAAATAAAAGAAGCCCCATGTTAGGTATTTTTATTAGTTGGCAATTTATTAGCGATCTTGTAAAAATTCAAAAAAAAAAAAAAAACAGGTTCAAAAAGATTTCGTATTGTAGAAGAAGATTCAGAATAAGATTTTAAGTTAAAGTTACAGATTTTGTTGAGTTGAGATTTAAAGAGATAAGGATAAAGGTTTGGTCAAAGGAAGATAAGATATTGGTTAAGATTTGGAGAGATAAGGATAAGACCCTACTCAAAGGAAGCTAAAGCATTGGTTATTTGAATTTAAATGGGATTCTAGCAAGATAATGTGGAAATTAAGTTGCTATTTTAAAGGAGTAATTCGGATTTGAAAAGTAGATGTATAATCCGAATATGCATTGGTTTGTTTCAAATTCGCCACTACGAGATATACTTCAAAGGCATCATCTTTGGATATATTTATATATATATATAGCTCGATTTGAATTTAAAAAGGTGCTGGACAATTCAAAGCCTTCAAAAGTGGTGAAACGTGAAGATAAAGTGATTGATGGACGAATTGTTTGAATTAGATTTTTTTCACTTTATTTAAAGGTTTTGTTTCTTAGCATATGGAAAGTACGGGTTTAATAGAATATTTTTAGAAAGAGTCTGTGAGTTTTTGTGAGCCTAGTACGCTATTGAGATCGTCCTTCGAGAGAGGGATTTGTTGCTTTCGGGAGGAAGCTCTGTCAGTCGAAAGGAGTTCGTCAGGTGAATAGAAGACGTGTGGTGCACACTAAACAATCACTATGGAGATTCATCACAGCAACGTCATTGTCTAGGAGGGAGTCCTTAAGTGAATAAGTCAGTCCGGTGTCTGTAATTTACTGTCTGGGCGTGGCCCCGCAGATGTAGGTGTGCGCACTGAACTGCGATATCATATTGTGTGTTCCTTTACTTTCTACACTTTATTTTGCTCGAGCAACTGAACGTAATTAACCCAAATCTAACAAGTGGTATCAGAGCGGTTCACTGACCATAAGTTCAATGAGATCTTGGAGAGTTGATCTGCTATGTTTGGAATGGATTTTCTAAAGGAATGAGGTTCAGTTGCATGTCCCCCTCTACTTGATGGTTCGAATTATTCCTACTGGAAGGCCCGGTGAAGGCTTTCATCAAGGCTCAAGATGAGAAGGCATGGCGTGCTGTTTTGAATGGCTGGAAACATCTAGTAACTAAATATGCAGAGGGAAAAGAGATTCTAAAACCCGAAGGCTCCTGGAATAGTGATGAAGACAAGTTAGCCATCTACAACTCTCGTGCTCTCAATACAATATTCAATGGAGTTGACATCAACCAGTTCAAGATGATATCTACATGTGAATCGGAAAAAGAAGCATGGGAGATTTTATAGATTGCTCATAAGGGAACCGCCGCCGTGAGACAATTCAAATTGAATATTCTCACAACCAGGTTTGAAAATCTTTGAATGCATGAAACTGAAACTATTTCTGAATTTAATTCACGGTTGTGTGATATAGCTAATGAATCATTTGTTCTTGGTGAAAAAATTCCTGGGGCAAAACTTGTCAGCAAGACGTTGAGATCATTACCACAGAGATTTGCCTACAAAGTGACTGCTATCGAAGAAGTGAAAAACACTGAGACTATGAGACTTGATGAATTAATGGGATCACTGAGGACATTTGAAATGAATCTGAGTCAAAATAAGAAGGAGAATGAGATTTCTCAGGCGATTGCTTTCCAAGCTGAAGTGGAAGATAATGTTGAAGAAGAAGATGAAGACTTAGCGGAGTCTCTTGCTTGATTGACTAAAAATTTCAACAAGGTGATGAAGAAGTTCAACGAGAAGAACTAAACTCTAACTTTCAACAACTCCAACAATTTTTAGAAAAATAAGGGAGCAACAAATTCCTCCAATGATAAGAAGAAGAATATGAGAATTCAATACCTGCAGTGCGACGGTTACGGTCACATTCAGTCTATGTGTGCTAACACTCTCAAGAAGAGGAAGAAGTCTCTCAACGTCACATGGAATGATGAGGATTCTGAAGGCAACCAGGAAGATGATGATCATGTGAACAACTATGTTGCGTTCAATGTCTATGAAGATGTTCCAAACTGTAGTGTTACAGATCGTGTCACAGCTCATGTTGCAACATCATCTGCAACACACTCTGGAAAACCAGAAGAAAGCGGAGATTTTTCAGATTCTGACGGCTCCAGCGATGGTGAAGAACTGACTGAGGAGACAATCCAAGAGGCATATGAAACAATGTTCAACAAATGGGTTTTGGTGGTTAAAATGAATAAGTCTTTGCGGGAACGAGTCAATGAGCTTATTAAAGAGAATGATGTACTTAAGAGGGCTGCTGTAAACTATGAATTTCGGGCTGCTGAAAAGGAGAAAAAGCTGCAGGAGATAAGAGTTGAATTGGAGCACACTTAAAATTCATTGAAGATGATGAATTCTGGCACTACAAAATTGGATCACATTCTCTCGATAGGAAAAATGAGTGGTGATTTACATGGCCTTGGCAATACTAGTGAGAGCTCAACGTCCAAAACAGTGTTTGTGAAGAAGATGTATGCCCCTAAGCCTCCAACTTCCTCCAGTAAGAAGGCTACTATCTCATTCCCTCGACATAAAAAGTTTATCCCCACATGCCATTACTGTAGTTTACCTGGCCACATAAGACCGAGATGCTATAAGTATTTAAATGCTTTAAAGAGAGGTATGTTTATTAATCCACCAAATTCTGCAAACTCAAAGAAGACACCTAACGTGAAGATTGATGTGAAAAATAATTTTTCTAGACGTGTGTGGATAAAGAAATCTGATTTGAGATGTCATAAAGCTTATACTTCTTTAGAAGCATGTACTAATGATTGTGGGTGTAGTGATGCGGTTGCACTAAGCGATTGACAGGTGTTAAGAGCATTATACATGGAAGAATGCTACATTCAGGGGGAGTAAGACACATAAAAGATTTAGGAAAAGTAAGCTACAGAGTTCAATGCCCTCGAAGATATCTAGTGCGAAGTGTTGCACCGAGTGTTCCAGCAAATGTTCCAACATAATCTGCGACATCAGCTGCTGAAGACGTGTCTAGGGTGTGATATATTTTTTTTTTTTTTGGTGTGTCTTTGGCTTATTTTTGTCAAAAAGGGGGAGAACAATGTAATTTTATATTGTTTTGTTGTTTTTGAATTTTTTAGGATCTCTTGTTAGTTTTGCCAAAAAATGCCAAAGGGGAAGATTGTTAGGTATTTTTATTAGTTGGCAATTTATTGGCAATCTTGTAAAAATTCAAAAAAAAAAAAAAACAGGTTCAAGAAGATTTTGTATTGCAGAAGAAGATTCAGAATAAGATTTTAAGTTAAAGTTGCAGATTTTATTGAGTTGAGATTTGAAGAGATAAGGATAAAGGCTTGGTCAAAAGAAGATAAGATATTAGTTGAGATTTGGAGAGATAACGATAAGACCCTGCTCAAAGGAAGATAAGGCATTGGTTATTTGAATTTAAATGGGATTCTAGCAAGATAATGTGGAGATTAAGTTGTTTCTAACTTTTTGTTTTCACTGGTTGAAACATATTATTATTATTATTATTATTATATATTTGGAGCATAAGAACAAAAGAGAAAATGATGACTCGGCAATGTCACAACGGGTTACTAAAACCATTGTTATAGTTTGCTCAAATTTTTGCGCGACATTTATAAGTACATGTTACTTTTTTCATTCATATTGGACGAGAATTCAAAGTTTAGAGAGTAAAATGAGAGTTTTTAAAATTTAAAATGTAAACTTAAAATGATTCTAAAATTTAAGAGTTATCAATGATAATAATCTTTTTTTTTTATGGCATTAATGCTGGCAAGCCCCCATTATCTATCAACGGTGCTTTTACGGAAACTACGTTCCCATACGATGTCCTAGACAAGGCTTCTTGGGATTGATTTTTGTGACTTTTAGTGGACGTTTGGGTCATAGATTCAGAATCATGATTCAGAACTATTTACATTTTACATGTATTTTTTGTAAGAGAAAAACACTATAGAGAATCATGAATCATGATGGAGAATTAAGAACGAATATAGGAAACAAACGTCCCCTTATATTTTTCTTGCATATATTCTCCTTATTTTATCACCCATCTTATTATTAAAACCAGAAAAAAAAAAAAAAAAAAAAAAGGCCAACAACATCATATGAATTAGAGAGCAAAGGGGCGACGAAGTCATATGCTAGCGCACAGAGCAGAAGTCACAGATGTACGTAAGCCCTCTATTTGTTTTGTATTAACTGTTTTATTTGATATTTCTATTTCTCTTATTTCCATATTTCCGTTTATATTGTTCATCTAAATATTATTATTTAGCCCGATAGATGTATAGTGAAGAATGTTTTATACAAATGTCGCATCATCTCTTAGATTCAAACTATGTGCATGAAATAGAAAAATATTTAAAAAAACCGGATAAAAATTATTGAAGTTTTACTTCATTATTATGATACGCTTACACTTATTTAAAAGCCTCAACATCACGGCAGTAGTTGAAGCGTAGCAAGCTTTAATTACCCCAAGTTTTCTAGTGACTTGGTAGTTTTATAAACATACATATATATATGTAGACGTAATATATTGCACGTAGCATGCAATATATAGTTTCTAATTATTCACCATGCGCCTTTGATAGCGAGAAGTTTCTCAAACGTCAGCATATGATCAGTAGTGCCGATGGAGTTGCATTGTTCAGGATTGCAGGTCTCAACCTCATATCTGCAAAAGCATATTGGTGGGATACTTTTTGTACAACTGCAAGGTTCTCCGCAAACTAAGGGGCATCCGCCTATCTTTCTGTCCGTACGATAACATCTTGTGGTTTTGGATTCTGTCTCGCACTTACAGGTAGAGCAGAATTTTTGTCCAAAACCTAAAATAACAAATATATAAGTATATCATTATCATTAGTATAAATGAGAGAAGCTGAAGTACATGTGTGAGTCGCGTATATATATATATAAATTTATATATATCAGTCTATATTTAGGCAACTTTCTGTTTCCACTGGTTAGGGAGTCAGCGAAGGAAAGTGGAGAGAGAGACGAGCGAGAGGCAAGAAAAATAGAGAGAGAGAGAGGCAGCGAAGGTGCAGAGAGAAAAAGGTCGTTACGTGGAGGAGAGAGAAAGGTTGAATATGGTTAGAAATTTTTCTTTCTTGTGTAGGTCTTACATGAGCGTTCTTTTTATATTCCTATTGATTAATAGGATTAATTGTCTAAAGTGAGTGGTTCACAGTGAGAAAACGCACTTCTGTAAGAGTTCTCTCGTCGTCAAAAACAGAGAGAGCTCTTTTGTGTGGGATTGATCGACTAATCCAATCAATCAATCTACCATTAAGCGGAAAGAGATGGAGTTAGAGAAGAAAATAGAATTTAGAGAGAGATTGATATGAGGGAAGAAATTAAGGTTTGTTATTTTTGGTCAAATTTAATTGAGGGTAAGTATGTAGTTATGATGGCTGACAAAATATATATATATATATATAGAGAGAGAGAGAGAGATATATATATATATATATATATAAATTGAACGGTTACAATTTAGACCAAAAGGCAAAAATAATCCTTCATTTTCTCTAAATATTTCGGTTTTCAGAAAAAAAAAAAATGAAAACTATACATACAACGAATACCAAAAAAAATTTAACGTACCTCCTTAAAACTTTTTGAATAATTATTAAGATAAAAAATTTTCAAAATAGCAATAGTTTAAAACTTGAGTGTATGATAAATTTTTCAAAATGGCAGAAATAAATTAGCGTATATCTTTGATAAATTCAACTTTTTTGCCACTTTGAGAGTAATTGATTTTTATCTCAATAGATTTTGTGGTTGCGGGTATAGTTTTATAGTAATTCTATTCCGACTTCGCCGCAAGATGAGTTTGAGTTCCAACATCCCCACTCTAAGTTAAAAATAAATAAATAAAATTAAAAGAGAAAGATCGGATTTTTTTTTTGGAAAATAGTCTTAATAATCTGATGTTGGACTAAATTATTGTGCGTAAAATTAAATGTGTTCCCTTTTTTGTTAGATAACACAAAAAAATAGATTGACAGTTGATTTTGATTAAAACACAAGCGTAAATTTTGTTTAATTAAAAAAAAAACACAAGGATACTCTGAATATTTTCAAAAGATATGGTGTATATTTATATATATATATATATGTATGTATTCTTACATATTGTTGATTAAAACCTCAATTAGACATGGTATAATTAAAGAAGTAGATATATAAGTACCTAGAGATTGAACATCATTAGAAACCCGGAAAAGGTTTCCCCGAGCATCAGCTATTGGAGCAACAAGCACAACAAACAGCAGCAACAACAAAACAGAAACTTTGATGAAGGCCATAATATTTTTTTTTTTTTCCTGACAATATTTATAGAAGATTGATATATGAAGTGATTGGGGGATGCAGAAACAAAGACTTTCTAGGACCTATAAATAGTTGCATATTGAGGACCGTCATATAAGATAAAATTATCATACAGATCCTATATTTCACTAGAGCAATAATATTACTCCGCAAAAAAAGCACGTACGTGCCCTCTTTTCTATTTGTTTTCTTCAATTGAGCTTTTTGTTTTTTTCCCCTTGCCCTTTACGTCTCTTTTACATACAGAACCTATGCTTCACGTCTCTTTTTTTCTATTTTAAAAGACATGGTACATGTATATACTATTTTATTATATTTAAAACATTATTACTCCGGATGAAAAGCATGTGCCCTTTTTACTATTTTTTTTTTTCTTCAATTGAGCTTTTATTTCCTTGCCTTTACGTCTCTTTTTCTTACAGACCCTATGCTTCACTAGATTAACATCAACCTAGGCACGTTGCGTTTGACTTTTATAATATATGTACACAAACGAGTGATGAGTCCAAATTTGGACCACTATTTTTAAAAAAAAAAAAATTTGTGTACACGAAAAGATCTACACGTTTGCATATATAGCAAAATAATTTTTTACTCGCCCTATGATGATTGTAAATATTATATATATAATTGTAGAGAATGCCTAAAAATAAACCAGAAATAAAAATTGAATATTACAAAGTCGTATGAATGAATTTGATATTAAAATATGAGAGTATGACCCTTAAAACATAGGTATAAAAATGATAAAAGCCACATCAACGTTTGTTTTTTTGGTTAGGACATATATAAAACATGCTCGCAGACAGATCATGACAGGTAGTACTATCAATGGTGCTCTGCATTTGTACTCTATACTTCCATTTCAAAGAAGAAAATAGTATGAAATCTTTGGTTGGATATATATCAGTAGAAGATAATTTTTGACAATCAATAGAATATAATTTTCAATTGTTAAATTTTATAATTAGGGTTTATTGCTTTTACATATTTTCTCATCTTGATCATGAAATTTTGACTAATTTGACATTAAAAACACATTATACTACTGAACCTAATCTAATCTAAGAAAGCTGAAACAAAAATAAGAGGAAAAAAGGGACGAAAATAGGCTTACATTTGATCTTATTACTTAAATTATTTAGAATTTATAGGAAATTTTTTGGAGTTTTTATACTTTTTAAATATTTTTTTTGTAAAAATGTAAAATTTCTAATTTCTAATTAAATAAATAGAATGATAGAATGCACATTTTACATTTTGAAAATCAACTTCAAATTATCGAAATAATATTTCTTTAGAAGTGAATGTACCATTTTTATATTATTAAAAACACATGCTACATTCATATAATGATTTAACCGTTACTTACCATGATTTAAATTGAAAATCTCTTTAACTATTCATTTTATAAACTCGTAATCCAAAATTTTGAGAATTCATTTCTTAAATCTTATTTAAAATCCCGAAACACGAAATAACTTTGGGTGAGTTAAAACGTAAGGAGTTGTACTAAAGTTCTAATATACACAATATAATTGCTTTCTTAAATTAGGTTCAGTACTAAAGTTCTAAAGAGACAATCAATCACATTATTCAAATCATACAAGTCATAGTGAATTGCGTGTTTTCTCATCTTGATTCTAAAATTTTGACTAATCAAAGGTTGAAAACACGTTATACTACTCAACCTAATCCATGAAAGATAAAACAGAAATAAAAGGAAAAAAGGGAGACAAATAGGCTTATTTACATGTTTCACATGTAAGAAAATTAGCTAGCTTTATAAATAATAGACAAATTAGAAATCTTACTATAACATTCAATTTTACGTGATCGCCACTTAAATATTTAATCTTTATATATACTTATCTTTAAGGAATCTTCATATATACTTATCATCAGGGCCTGCTCAAAGTGATTTAACACCTTAAATAAAATTGTATAAAGAGACTTTTTTTAAAAAAATTATATGCACTTTTATATTTAAAATATATTTTTTTTTAAACTGCAATATCATGATATATTTATAGATTGAATTCAGTAAATTATTTGACTAATGATCAATTTGATGTTTTCTATTATATTGTGGATTTTAAGTACCATCGTAGTTAATTCATTTTATTAATATCTTTTTTAACTATCATGATACTACTAGTTCATACGTTTCAACTACTAAACTTTCACTTTTAGTCGAATCTTTTTTATTGCTAGTTAGAAACTAATTGAGAACTCATCTCTAGGATTCAATAAAACCTTATGTTCTTAAGTTTTTTTTTTTATTCTATAAAATTCCTCGTATCCGGATTAGTATATTGATAAGTTATGTTGGACAAATAACCAAACTACTACCCAAACAAGACAATAGATAAAAATATGATATGAATCTCAAGACAAAATTAAGAATATTAAAACCAGTGCAAGATTATTCAAATATTGAATTGAAAACCTTCAACTTGTACTGTTGGAATGATTTTTTTTTTTTTAATTAGCGTTATAGAATGAATATTGAGATGGAAGCAATGGGAAATCAGGAATGAAAAAGTTGTATTGTTGGAGATTGTTTTTCTTTTGAGAGGAGAAAAAATCTGGGTGTTTATAGGAAAACAAGAAATATCAATATCTCAAGTGAAGAAAATTAAGTGGCAATAATACATAAAATTTAAGTTACAATAACTATTTCTTGGGATTATTCTCTATCTTGATTACAATCTTTTATTTCCCTACCACAATTAAAATTTAGAAGATTCACTGCAATACACTTAAGAAAACATACACAGTAAGGTTCTTTTCTAAAAAAAAAAATGAAAAAGAAACGAAAGACTCCAGCAAGATGGGGCCTTGGTTCATTGGGGGGGGGGGGGGCCGAAAATGGCCGGATTAGCAGGAGGAAGGGCGGCCCCACCCGGGGGTGGAGGAATGCAATGGGCTTAGTGGCCTTACCTTGACCCACCTCTGCTTATCTTAAATTACTTAGGGCCGTTTAGTTCGTTGATTCGAGTTGAGATATGATTTTATGTGAAAGTTTTTTACTGTAGTAAAAAAGTTAGATGTGACTGTTTGTGAGAGCTTTTTACTGTAACAAAACTCGAATCCTAAACTCGAATCAACGAAATGGATAGTATGTCTAGTTTTTGAAATATCGAGAATATCGAGCTTTTTACAGAAAAGTTTTTGAGTTTTTTAGGCTTTTAAAATACTTTTTGTAAAATTTTAAAATATCTAGTTTCTAATACATAAATAAATGAATAGAAGGAACTTTTATATTCCAAAAATCGGCTTTAAAGTATAAAAGAATGTTTCTTTAAGATATAATTTTAATACACATGGTACATTCAAGATGCATAATTTGCTATAAGAGAAAGTTCCAAAATGATTTTATTCATTATTTTTTCATAATTTGTATGGAAGATTGATTTCAATTAAAAAAAAAATGTTTGGAAGATTGATGTATGAAGTTGTGGGGTGGACGCGGAAACAAGGGCCTTTTAGGACCAATGCATAAATGGTTGCATATTGGGGACCATCATATCAGATAAAATTACCATAGAATATTTTCTATTTTGTTTTCTTCAATTGATTTTTTGTTTTTTCCTTCCCCTTCACGACTCTTTTTATTTTTTATTTTTTAACTTAACCGGATGAATATTAGGCACGCCAAAAATGTTTGACATTTACGTTTTGTCTTTTATAATGTGTACACAAAAGAGTGATAAGTCCAAATGTGGCATTTATATATGTTGGACCACTATTTTTTTTTTTTTTAATAATATGTGTACATTAAAAAGATCCACAAATTCTAGGGAAATATAACTTGTTTCATTCATGGAAATGTCAGCTAGCTATTCTGTACTTGTAAATAGTAATCCCATGGGTCAGTACACACCAATCCAAAATAAAACAGATTTTGTCCGCCTATGGGCTATGACTTCTTATATACAAAAGCCACATACAAAATAGGAAGAAAGAGGGAAATATGTAAGACTTGAGATGAATTAAAATTAATAGACCAATAATTTACATAAGTTAATAAATAAGCTAAATTACTATTTTCGTCCATAACTTGTCTGGTTATGAATCATAACTTGATAAATTATTTCCGGTTTTGTCCATAACTTATTTGGTTATGAACCATAACTTGACAAGTTTATCCATAACTTATCTGATTATGAACCATAACTTGACAAGTTATGGCCTATTAATTTCTATAACTAAAAATTGGCCTATATACTTTCTTAAGTTTTTCATATTAGTCTATTTCCTACTATTTCCCTACAAAATACACCCATTTGAGCACTTTGTGAGTACTTCCATATTTGCATATAGTCCAATCAAAATAAAATAATTAACCATTTTAAGCCAAGAAAAGCCTCTTCTCCTTCCTGGACTATTTGACCTGCCAAAATATCACATAATTTTTTTAAATTGTTTAGAATCAGCTTTTCTGTTTCTTTGGTCATATAGAAAACTGTAACCAGAAAATACAATGGCATTTGTTTATTTGATAACATTTTTTTTTTAAGAGAATTAACACAAAGATAAGTACTGACCTTTTTTGTTAGTTTTGCTCCCTAATAATATAGGGTTCCAAGTAGTGCTCCGCAACAAATGTGATGCCCTCTTTCAAACTCGCTTTCCTGTCTTCTTTAAAATTCCAAAGTTCCAGTACTACATTCCGACGACCCTTTGGATTATATTCGTTTGCCTCCATTAAGGCCATTGTAACCGCATGGTATACTTCTTCACCCATATCGTGTAATAATACTTTCAAGTTCTCATCATCGTTGTCAATGACTTCCTGTATTTGTAACAATGCGCAAAAAAGATTTTTGTAAGTGTTGAGGATCAAAAGGAAAGAAACAACCAATAAATTATGAGTGACGATATACAATTCTAGCGATTACATTTAGATTTAGTATTTTTTTTTTTTCTTAATTCTGAACTTAAAAACCAGCAACTTTGGTAGACTCAAAAAAGAGTAATAAAACGTGTCAGGGGCAGCTCACTAGAGTTCAATATTGAGCCCATTGATGAATATATATAAATGTTGTCAAACAGGTATACTGAGACAAGAATTTAACCCTTCATTATTATAAAGTATATAATTGGCACTTGCTAGAAAGGAGCAAACAAATTGTATAATTGGAAGCCATAGATAACTATAAGAAAATTATTGCCAACCATAAATACAAGGCTATACTAGTCTCCTATTGCCTTGTCCTGAAGATGAATAAAAAGACGCTTATGCAAATGCTCGTGAAATCATCATCATTATTCTAGAAAAGAGCCAAAGTCGCAAAAGGGAAGTCGGCAAAGCCATAGAATCAATCGAAGCATACCGTGAGTTTCTCGTCAGCCTTGACGACTTTGAAGGGATGCCAGGATGTATTCATAATATAATTCTCCCATAATGTGCACAATCTTGAGGCCCTAAAAAGCGCATCAGCACCTCTCCTTCCGACTCTCTCCATTTCTTTGTGGAACGGCGTAAAGTTGAGCTGCCCGAGTCTCTTAACACCAATATCCCCCATCACAACATCAGTCGATAACAAGGTCTCAAAAACCTATAAGATGAAACTAATTAGTACTCTGTAAACATTCATAGCCTGCAGTAGCAAAAAGGGAAAAGAAAGAAAAAAATTATTCAAAAAAAAAAAAGCATACATAAACAAGCAAAGAGTAAACGCAAAATAGGCTTAATCAAGCAAAGAAAAGTATTGTGAGTTGTGTGTTTCCTTCAAGTATCCCACCCTCAAAAAATTCCTTGAACCTAGAGGTCGATAGAAAACCATGTTTCATTCAATTTCCTTATTTCCCTCATATAGCCATGTAATCAAACGATTGGTTGAAATAAACAAGGACGCTAACTCCAACTACGAAGTTATCAATCAGTAAATAACTAAGTAAGAAAAACGAACTTGCATCGACTAATTTGTTGGGAGCTTCCTGCAGCTCAGCACTGCCCCCCGCTTCCTCGTCTTGAGCTTCAGTCGATGTTTCTCCATCTTTAAGTTCTTTGCGGCATCTTATCATCTGTTTCCTCATAGTCTTCATCTCTTTCCAGACCTGTAAGCAACATAAATATTAAGTCTCTAAAGTTTGAACCGAGCAATAACACACAGGCATCATCAATAACAGAGCTAAGTGCCTCATCAAGAAAGAAAAAACGATATTTACTGAGAAGTTAATGAATTCTGCGCATTTTACATCTCAGATCCGCAAATCAAGCAATAAAAGAACAAACTAATGCGCTAGTTCAATGTCACATATACAGCTCTATCAAAAAGTTGCTAATGCTATTAACAACCAAACTAATGATAAGTCCAGACCCTTGGTAAGACAGCTGCAGGAAGCTCCCAAAAAAAAGCATACATAAACAAGCAAAGAGTAAACGCAAAATAGGCTTAATCAAGCAAAGAAAAGTATTGTGAGTTGTGTGTTTCCTTCAAGTATCCCACCCTCAAAAAATTCCTTGAACCTAGAGGTCGATAGAAAACCATGTTTCATTCAATTTCCTTATTTCCCTCATATAGCCATGTAATCAAACGATTGGTTGAAATAAACAAGGACGCTAACTCCAACTACGAAGTTATCAATCAGTAAATAACTAAGTAAGAAAAACGAACTTGCATCGACTAATTTGTTGGGAGCTTCCTGCAGCTCAGCACTGCCCCCCGCTTCCTCGTCTTGAGCTTCAGTCGATGTTTCTCCATCTTTAAGTTCTTTGCGGCATCTTATCATCTGTTTCCTCATAGTCTTCATCTCTTTCCAGACCTGTAAGCAACATAAATATTAAGTCTCTAAAGTTTGAACCGAGCAATAACACACAGGCATCATCAATAACAGAGCTAAGTGCCTCATCAAGAAAGAAAAAACGATATTTACTGAGAAGTTAATGAATTCTGCGCATTTTACATCTCAGATCCGCAAATCAAGCAATAAAAGAACAAACTAATGCGCTAGTTCAATGTCACATATACAGCTCTATCAAAAAGTTGCTAATGCTATTAACAACCAAACTAATGATAAGTCCAGACCCTTGGTAAGACAGGTGTTTGTGAGAAGAGGGAAACGGCTGTAGGCTTTGGGGAAAGACAGGTGTCGCTAGGAAGGGGAAGGTGGCAAGTGTAGGTTGATTAATGAAATGTAACCAATCGGAGGAAACGATATTTACTGAGAAGTTAATGAATTCTGCGCATTTTACATCTCAGATCCGCAAATCAAGCAATAAAAGAACAAACTAATGCGCTAGTTCAATGTCACATATACAGCTCTATCAAAAAGTTGCTAATGCTATTAACAACCTTACTAACTATTGAATCGTTAGAAGTTTAACCAACTTCAGAAGACTATTTGTGCTTAACAAAACTTACCTTTTCCCTTTCATCAATTAACCGTGCTCATTCTCGTATTTGGCTACCATCTTCTCCAATTTATCAATCCTTTTCTGCTTCATCTCGTTGAGTTCGGCAATGTCATTCACCTTCTTGAATCCTGATTAACATATTGTAACAGAAAACATACGCTTAAAATGACACATATACACACCATAAGTGGTGTGTATAACATCTATTCTGTTCTTTACTATTTCCGGCAATAGGAATCCTAGGGTCTAACATTTTGGTATCAGAGCGAGATTCTGGGAAGGCGATGGCGGCCAGGAAGACGGAAGAGAGATTCGACACTGTCGAGAGGGAAATCAAGGAGATGCGAGAAGCGACGACGAAGGAGGTAGGCGAGGTTAAGGCTGAGATGATTCAGAGCCTGGCCGATTTCCGTCGAATATGGGAAGAATACGTCAAGAAAACGACCGAGAATGTACCGGCGCCGGAGAAGGCGAAGACAGTGGCGGTGGACGGCGAAGAAGCTACGAGTAACGCCGGAGCAGCGGTGGAGCATCGTCCGAAAGTCGCAATGGGAACTAGCGGGCCGATTCGCGTAGCGGATCGAAGGGGGGCCGCGAGAATTTGGTCGGGAGTTCGCGAGGGAAGAAAATTCGAGGTACGGCGGAGATCGAGAGGTACCGATGGGGAATCGGAGGGGGGAAACCTCTGGGTACAGGGGCAACTGGTGTGGCGCTACTGGAGAAGAGGGGATTCGAAGGAACGGCGGTGGTTGGGGCGGGTGGAACTGTGCTCGCGGGAACGGCGGAGAGACGTGGCGAGGGGGTACGAGAGAGGAACCCCGACGAGATGTTCCTAGGGCTGGTTTTCAGCACGGGGAAGGGGGAAATAGAGAGGAAAGAAGGAACGTGGGACTACGGGAAGAAGACATGGAGGATGAGGAATGGGTGGCTAACCGCCGACGGCACGTTGAATGCCCGATTTTCAGTGGAGACGACCCAGATGGCTGGGTGTTCAGAATGGAGTAGTTCTTTGCAATTAACCGTTGCTCAGAGAGGGAGAAGTTGATCACGGCAGGGATAGCTTTAGAGAGTGAAGCCCTGTCATGGTTTCAATGGCAGAATGGAAGGAGACCGTTTTTCAACTGGACGGAATTCAAGATGGCTTTGTTGCAGCGTTTCCGTTCGTCGCAGGAAGGGAGTTTGTGCGAAAAATTCTTGGCAATTAGGCAAGATGGCACGGTGGCCGATTACCGCCGGAGGTTTGAGATTACGGCAGCCCCACTGAAGGACGTACCCGAGGAAATCTTGGAGGGAATCTTCATCAATGGGCTCAGGGCCGAAGTACGGGCTGAATTGAGATTGTTGAAACCATCGGGGTTAGGGGAGATTATGGAAATTGCACAACGTATAGAGGAAAAAAATGAATTGCTTCGTAAGGAGGTCACAGGGATGAAGTGGTCACGGGGACCTCAGTTTGGGGGGGGACGAGGGGAATTCTCTTCTCTGGTTTCAAAGAACAGTACGGGCGCGGTTATCCGTACCCCTCTGGTGACAGAAAAAATCGTACCTCCAAAGAAGGATTTTCCTTTCCGGAAATTATCCGATTCAGAATGGCAAGAGAAGAGGGAGAAAGGCCTGTGTTTTCGCTGTGACGAGAAGTTCACCATGGGGCATAGGTGCAAGAAGAAGGAGTTACGGGTAATGCTGGTCAGTGATGAAGATGAAGATGAGGGGGGGGAGCTAGAACAGGAATTTCAAGGGCAGGGCCTGGAGGACGTACAACAGGAAGTTATCAAACTTTCTTTGAACTCGGTAGTGGGACTGTCGACTCCGAAAACGATAAAGCTGCGAGGGGTCATTGCTCAACGTGAGGTAATAGTTTTGATTGACTCCGGTGCTTCGCATAATTTCATTTCATTGGATACAGTAAAAAAATTAGCTATTCCGGTGGTTCCCACTACTGGGTTCGGTGTTCAAGTGGGAACGGGAGAGTCGGTCCGGGGAAAGGGGCTGTGTAGGGAGGTGGTTTTGACCCTTCCAAATTTAACCATTGTGGAAAATTTTTTGCCGCTGGAATTAGGAGGAGTAGACGTGATCTTAGGTATGCAGTGGCTGGAAACTTTGGGTGGAATGCACGTTAATTGGAAGTCCCAAATTATGAAATTTAGGGTAGGAGGAGAGGGAGTGACCTTAAAAGGGGATATGAGCCTTTCTAGAGCGATGGTCTCTCTTAAGGCAATGTTCCGCACTTTGAGGCACGAGGGCCAAGGGGTCTATGTGGAGTTAAGCACACTAAGGGTGGACTCTGGCGTGGAAAACCCACTTCCGGAATCGGTGCAACATTTGTTGCAACGACATTCGAAGGTTTTACGTATGCCAGAAGGATTACCTCCTTGCCGATTGCGTGATCACCGCATTATTCTCCAGGAAGGGGCAGGGCCGATTAGTGTCCGTCCATACAAATACCCCTATTTCCAAAAGAATGAGATAGAAAGGTTGGTTAAGGAGATGCTCGCAGCCGGAATAATTCAGCCAAGTACAAGTCCTTTCTCTAGTCCGGTGCTCTTAGTTAAAAAGAAAGATGGGAGTTGGCATTTTTATATTGATTATCGAGCACTCAACAAAGCTACGGTGCCGGACAAATTTCCCATACCGGTAATTGAGGAACTTTTGGACGAGTTGGGCGGGGCAACAATTTTTTCCAAATTGGATCTCAAGGCCGGGTATCACCAAATAAGGATGGAGGAAGCGGATATCCCAAAAACGGCATTTCGGACACATGAGGGACACTATGAATTTTTAGTAATGCCATTCGGCCTCACTAATGCCCCTGCCACGTTTCAATCCTTGATGAATGAGGTATTGAAACCCTTCTTGAGGAAATTTGTATTGGTATTTTTTGACGACATTCTGATTTACAGCGCTTCTTTCAAGGAGCATTTGAGGCACTTGGATGTGGTCCTGGCTACTTTAGTGGAGCAGCAGCTGTATGTCAATCAGAAGAAGTGTACGTTCGCCCAAAATCGAGTGGAGTATCTTGGTCATTATATCTCGGGGGAGGGGGTGTCAGCCGACCCTACCAAGATCTCGGCTATGGTGGATTGGCCCACTCCTCGTTCTATCAAGGAGCTGAGAGGATTTCTAGGGCTTACAGGATATTATAGACGATTTGTGGCTGGATATGGGCACATGGCCTGGCCGTTAACTCAACAGTTGAAGAAGGACAATTTCAAATGGAATTCTTCGGCGGAGGAAGCTTTCAAAAGTCTAAAAACGGCCATGACAATGGTGCCGGTCCTCGCCTTGCCTAATTTTTCTCTACCGTTTGTACTGGAATCCGATGCCTCTGGTTTTGGTATTGGGGCGGTTTTGATGCAGCAACAGCAACCGATTGCTTACTTCAGCCAGGTGTTGTCGGCTCGAGCTCAAGCAAAGTCCGTGTACGAGCGGGAGTTGATGGCAGTAGTTCTTGCCACTCAAAAATGGCGTCATTACTTGCTTGGAAGACACTTTATCGTGCGGACTGACCAAAAAAGTCTGAAATTTCTTTTAGACCAACGTTTGGTAAGCGAGGAACACCAACATTGGCTGTGCAAGCTTTTGGGGTACGATTTCAAAATACAATATAAACCTGGCGTAGAGAACCGAATGGCAGATGCTTTGTCTCGGAGGCCTGCGGATTTGGTGCTCATGCGCCTGAGTTCCACGGCCGTTTTCGATTGGGACTCAATCCGTCAACAAGTGCTAAGGGACCCCAAGCTCATGGACATTCGGGCTCAGTTGGAGAAGGATCCGCAGGCTGTGAAAGGGTATACCTTGGTAAATGGGCTGTTACTCTATAGGAACCGGGTGGTGGTCCCTCCTAAATCTCCGCTCATTTCGGTATTACTCAAAGAGTTTCACGGCAGCAAGGTGGGGGGCCACTTTGGGGTTCTAAAGACTTATAAGCGGCTGGCCTCAGAATTTTTTTGGACAGGGATGCGGCAGGATGTCATTGTGTTTGTCGCTGCCTGCTTGGTTTGTCAGCAGCACAAATCGTCCACGCTCTCGCCGGCCGGGTTGCTTCAACCACTTCCCCTACCGGCCCAGGTTTAGGATGACATAACAATGGACTTCGTGGAGGGTCTGCCCAAGTCCGGGGGGCGTGACACTATACTGGTGGTGGTAGATCGTTTGAGTAAGTATGCCCACTTTCTCGGGTTGCGCCACCCGTTTACTGCCAAATCTGTGGCAGCCTTGTTCGTGATGGAGATTGTCCGCCTCCATGGTTTTCCTCGCACCATAGTGTCGGATAGGGACAAAGTTTTCCTGAGCCATTTTTGGACGGAGCTTTTCAAGCTACAGGGCACCGCGTTACACCGGAGTACTGCCTATCACCCTCAAACGGATGGCCAGTCCGAAGTAGTAAACCGTTGTCTCAAGCGTACCTTCGCTGTTTCGTGTCCACCATGCCGGCTCATTGGTTTCCCATCTTCCTTGGGCAGAATACTGGTACAATACCAGCTACCATGTGGTTGCAGGTATGACACCTTTCCGGGCACTTTATGGCCGAGACTCTCCCAAGTTGTTGCGGTTTGAAAGTGGTTCCGCAGCCAATTCCCTGTTGGAACGGCAGCTTCAGTCCCGGAACGATATATTGGAAGAGCTCAAGACGCATCTGTTGCAGGCTCAACAAATGATGAAGGTGAGAGCCGACCTCAAACGGAGGGACGTTAATTTTCAGGTGGGGGAATTGGTCTTTTTAAAATTGAGGCCTTACCGACACCGCTCGTTGGCCAAGGTCACTAACGAGAAGTTATCTCCTAGATTTTATGGGGCATATAAGATATTGGCTCGCGTTGGGCCGGTAGCTTACCGCTTGCAACTGCCGGATTCTGCAAGGATCCATCCGGTTTTCCACGTGTCGCAACTGAAGCAAGCGATTGGCGTGTCCGCTACTTCCCAGGAGCTTCCGTATTTTTTGTCTGAGGATATGGAGTTACGAGTGGAACCAGCGGCTCTCATGGATACCTGTTTTTCTTCATCCACAGGTCGGCTGGAGGTGCTGATTAAGTGGATGGGTCTTCCCGAGTTTGAGGCTTCATGGGAGTTGTTTGAGGTCATTCAGCAACAGTTTCCAGACTTTCACCTTGAGGACAAGGTGACTCTTTTGGGGGGCGGAGTAGTTGATAAGTCCAGACCCTTGGTAAGAGAGGTGTTTGTGAGAAGAGGGAAACGGCTGTAGGCTTTGGGGAAAGACAGGTGTCGCTGGGAAAGGGAAGGTGGCAAGTGTAGGTTGATTAATGAAATGTAACAAATCGGAGGTTAGTTAGTCAGGGGGGGAAAGTTGTTACAACAGAATTAGGAAGAGGATAGAGATATAAATAGGGAAAG
>NW_010359376.1:502863-505471 GCF_000414095.1 Morus notabilis | reverse complement strand
TAGTTAGGGGGGAAACCAGGGGTAAAGGGTTAGCTAGGCCAATTAGCCAGCTAAGGAGGTTTGCAGTCCCTCGAAGAGTTGCTGAGTTGTATTTCCCGAATCATTCTGTGAATAGGACTATCAATTTTCTTGATTCTATTCTGTTCTTTACTATTTCCGGCAATAGGAATCCTAGGGTCTAACAACTAACTATTCAATCGTTAGAAGTTTAACCAACTTCAGAACACTGTTTGTGCTTAACAAAACTTACCTTTTCCCTTTCATCAATTAACCACCTTTGCTCATTCTCGTATTTGGCTACCATCTTCTCCAATTTATCAATCCTTTTCTGCTTCATCTCGTTGAGTTCGGCAATGTCATTCACCTTCTTCAATCCTGATTAACATATTGTAACACAAAACGCACGCTTAAAATGACACATATACACACCATAAGTGGTGTGTATAACAGTGGGAGGCCTATGTGATCCATATGTCATGCAAATAGAAAATTGTGCCAAAAAAAAAAACAAAAAACAAAAAGAAGCTCAACAGATTCAAATGCTCAATAGCAGACATTATTTTCAAAAGCCTGTGAAGACAAAATTGAAATATGATTGAACAAACTTATCACAAAAAGGAGAGCCTGAAAAAAAAATATTAATAATGTGGTGCGTAAACAAAAAGAGATTACAACCAAGTTAAATAGCTAGAATCTATAAATTTTTTTTTTTTTTTTTTTTGGGGGGAAGGGTTATAGAACAGTCTAACTGAAAGAATTTTGATCGACAACCAAGCAATGAATAGATAGAATCTGGAAAAACCCAAAAAAACTAAAATAGTGAATATTGCAAGCTTAGACTAGCATACCCATATTTGTATATTTATCCTTAGGAGATTAAGAGTTCAAATCCTTTCATAATCCCAAATTCAAAACAAAAATAAAGTAATAAATAATAATAATAATAATAATAATAGTAACAACAATAATAAGACAATTTTACTAGAGTCATTTCAAATCTTTTTGAATGTGAAGGATGAATGACGATATTTCTCAAAAAAAATAAAAAATATAACAATAAAGCATGGCCCACCTTCAAAATAGGCTTCATAAAGCCGAGCATTTTCTTTGGACAAACGACATATTGTTGCCTGCAACTCTTCAAACTTATGGTTCTCCATCCTAAAATAACAGCTAACAATAAATTAGTTACAAGAACCGAAAAAACATTAACTAGTGTAATAATAATAATAACAAAGACCTTTATGTTATGAGTAAAATGTTCTAAATACAAATATAATTATAATCATGTAAACATAGGTTAATTTTTTAAAATAGAAGTCTAATATCTTATAAAGTGTTATTTTTCTCTCTCACTTTTCTCCTCAAACTCTAATATATATTAGAGTTTATTGTTCAAATGAGTTAAGTCGATCCATAAAAAATATAAGATTAATGACTCTCCACAGAACACAATTTTTTAAAAACATATTAAAAGTAAAATGTTTGAATCTTACATCGTTTAAATACAAATATAATCGCAGCCATATAAACATATTAGACCACCTTACTTAAACAAGTTAACATTTTAAACATAAAAGCTTAATACTTTATAAAGTGATTCTTCTTTCACTTCTCTTCTCAAACTTTAACTCTATATTTATTTTATTGATTTGAGTTTAAAATTTAAATTTTATTACAGTAAAATATTCTTACATAAATTTATATTTAAATTCAAATTAAAAATTTTAATCAACGAATTAAACAGATATTAATACTTTATTTTTTTGCCCATTTCAGCCAAAATAAAAATCTTCCGACCCAAGACGTTATTTTCAAGTTCCGAGATATATGGGTTTGGAAGAACAAACATAAATGTAAGTCAAAAAAAAAAAAAAAAAAAAAAAAAAAAAAAAAAAAACAGAGAGAGAAGACAAGAAAAATTCCGTAAATGTTGAAAAATGAAGTGGAATAGCAAATGATTCTTCCTTACCGTTACCGCCAGAGGGTCAAGCAGAAGACGGAAGAGTAGTACACAACAGAGAAGGCGTGAAGAGCAAGCAAATGGGTTTGCTTTTGCTTTATTAGTATTTAGCTAGGAGTTGTTGGTTTTCTGTTTGTTAATTGCCGGAAATCAAGTACATGGTCGCAGGTCTATACTTGTGTGTCTGAAAATCAAGTACCGTCCTTTTTATTTCATGAAATTGCATTTTTCTCCCTACTAATGATGTATTTTAATTATTAGTTTCGAGAGTGTTTAATAGGAGGAAGAAATAGAGGGATAAAGAAGAGTGGAGGGAGAAATATATATTTGTCTTATGCTATTTTGGTTATTTAGATCTCATTTATTTTGTAGATTTGAGTTTTTAATTCGAATTGAGATGTGATGGGCCCGTTTGTTTGCGTTTTCATTTTCGTTTTTCACGGTTTTTAAAGCAAAAAAATGAAAACGGGTGTTAAAAACGTGTTTGGTGCAATTTTTTTTAAAAAACAAAACCAAAAACGTTTTTGTCTTTTTGTGGAAATCAGAAAACGAAAAAAATGTGTTTTCATTTTCTCGTTTTCGTTTTCTGTTTTCTGAAAAATGGATTTCACTTTTTTTTTTCTTTTTCATTTTCTTCCCTCTTTT
>NW_010359376.1:489994-502615 GCF_000414095.1 Morus notabilis | reverse complement strand
ACATGTTTTCAAAAATTAAACCACCAAACGCAGTTTCAGTTTTTTTTAAAACTGAAATCAATCTCTAAATAAAACTACCAAACGCATTTTTAGAAATAATTCAAAAATGAAACTAAAAACGTTTTCATTTTCATTTTCATACAGAAAATAAAAACGTTTTGGAATCAATTCCAAACGCACCCGATATTTTTTTATAGTTTTTTACTGTAGTAAAAAAAAATTAGATATGACATTTTTTGAGAACTTTTTACTATAAAAACTTAAAATTGAAAACTCAAATCGGTGAAATGAACGAGACCATACTTTTAAAGGTTTTTTTGCTCTGAATTTACTTTTAAAGGTTTAGGTGATATTGTGTATGAGTTTAGAATCATAATTTATAATTTTAATTTTTAAAATTTAAAATTTTTGTGAAAAAAAATACTATAACAAAATTAATAACTATAATTCAGATAAAATCTTTAAAATAAAAGTCACATTAACTATATATCACGAGATTTTCTCAACAAAAATGAAATAATATATATCATGAGTTTCCGTTTCCATAATCTACTATTTATTTTCAGATGAGTTTAAAATGAGTATATATATAAAGATGAGTTTTTAATGATTACATTTTCATAAATAGTTATTATTAAATTTAAACATTTAATAATGTAATATGATAAAATTTTAATTTTATTAATTATCATAAATTTTTTAATTAAATATTTAATTTATTATAATTATTAAATAATTATTTTATGATTAAAATAATTATACTTATTAATAAATAAATATTATAGTAACCGTTGAAATCAGTACATAAAGGACATAAGAGGCACTCTCACGTCCAATAAGTGATGAGTATGACCAATTAATTAAATATGCTAAAGACACATGGAGTGACATGAAGGTGCATTCTTAACCGTCGATCTATGTGAAGAATTATGAATTATGACATTTATCAACATTTAATAATGAGTATTTATTTAACTAGTATGAGGCTTTAATATCTCTCAGCTAAATAAAAAAAATTAATAAAAAAAAAAGAAAGAAAGAAAGAAAGAAAGATCTGTTTTAACACTCCTCCAAAACCTCACACTGCAGATATTACGGTCTCGTTCACTTTGCGGATTCGAGTTTTTAACTCGAGTTGAGATGTGACATTTTTTGATAGCTTTTCACTGTAACAGAAAAAGTTAAATGTGACATTTTATGAGAGCTTTTTACTGTAAAAACTTAAAATTGAAAACTCAAATCGGTGAAATAAACGAGACCTAAGTTGACATGACCATCTACTGATCCAAGCCAGGGGATTAATCCCCTTTACCTGCTTCTCTGGATTCCAGGCTTTCTCGTGTAAGTGTGCTTTTTTTTTTTAGTCAAATAGAAAATTGGAGTTTTTTTAAAAAAAATTTACAATTTTGTTCATTTTACTGATTTAAATTTTTAATTTTAAATCATATTTAATTTTTTTATTACAGTTAAAATTTTTAAAAAAATATCATATCTCAATTTAAATGAAAAATTTGAATCCACAAAACGAACGATACCTAAATAAACTTGTCGGGTTAGTATTTTTGCTTTTGGGAACTTATAAGCACTTAAAAAAATGAATTTATTTTCAATCATCAGATTGTATTAAAAATTATTTATTTTTATTTTTTAAAATTTAATGTGATTTTAATGTTAAAAATTAACATTATTGATAAAACTAGCCTACCAAAAAATCAATGTCTACCTCACAATATCTTCTGATAATATCTTCTGATTTGCCCCAGTATTTCTCGAAGCAACTAACGAAACATCAATGTCTACCTCTCCAAAACTGCAAAATCAACCAATGGCCTTCATCATAACTAATCACAGTGTAAGCTCAACTTCAACAATCAATTCCATAATCCCACAAACTTATATCAAGAATTTAAACCAAAACCAAACTAATATCAATAAAACTGTGACCAAACTAGTTATACAAAACAAATTCCACAAGCAACAATATCAACTAACCACACAAATTAATTCCAAAACCACACAGACTAATCTAAGCAACCTAATTTAACAAAACCAAAACTAAACTAATTACACAAATTCCACAATTTACAATATTCAACTAATCACACAAACTAATTCCACAATCATACAAACTAATTTCACAAATTCCATTTACAACAAAAATACCATTTCGGGAGGAGAGGTGGCGAAGGAAGGGAGATGGAGACGGCATCGGCGTTGAGTCGGCGTCTGCGAAGTCCAGTGGGCTGGCGACGGAGGCTGGGCGGCGCGGTGGCGGACGATGGGCAGGTTGGAGAAGGAAGCTGAACGGCCGCAGGGAAGGGAGGTCGGTCATTGGGTGGGGCTGGTGGAAAATGAAGAGGACGTTTGATTTATGTATTCTGAATATCATTCTCATTTTACTTTTTACTTGTATTTTTAAAAAATATATATTATAAAAAATTATAAATTATAATTTAAATTTAAAAATGAATATAAAGAAACAAACATCTCCTAAATTTAGGGATTTTTTTTGTATAATTAGGAACTTGTGCGATAGAGGGCTGAGATTTGACGTTTTTAGATCAATGATTGATATTAAATAAGGCTTTTCTTGTCTTTTTCAAGAATACTAAATGAATGAGACGTTTGGTAAAAGAATTCATACTATAATTTAAATTATAGTTCATGATTTATTATAATATTTTTTGTTATAAAAAATACACATAAATTAAAAATAATTTTAATCTATGAACTAAACGTCTCTTAATACTTTCAAAGATGACAAATGTGGCTGCAAAATGCCTCTTGCTGTGGTGACTACTGACTAGACGTGCCAACACAGGTGCTTCTCTGTGCCGAATGAAACTTCACAACTATACAATAATCAAAACAAATAATTATTATAAGAGACTTTTTTTTGGTGCGTTTAAGTTAAATTTTTTTAATTGTTAAATTTATATATTTTATAATTTTTATGTAATTTTATATAAATTTAACGAATAAAAAATTTAATCTATTAGTATATTAAAATACGGAAAAAAAGTCTCAATTATTATTATTAATTTAAAAAACAGTATTATTAGTTCAATTTTGTCCAATTGTAATCATGGTTAAAAAAAATCAAGGAAATAATCATGTATAGTCGTCATTACACGCGTCACATGCATTTGAAGACGGCACATATTTTTCTTCTCGCGTTTGGAGCACTGATTATTTAAAAAATAGTGATTGGACTAAATTTGCGGAAACTTAAATCATTATTTTCCAAAATTTATCAATAAGAAGTCAACAATACTAGCAACATATTAACAACCATATTTAAAAGTTTCCTTGCAGTCTTACTCAAACACAAAATTTCCTCAACTTCTCTACTTGTATATGCTCTTAAGAATTATCCCCTGAACAAATTCAACTTGTCCCACGCAATATGATTCATTTAAGCATGTCTTGGCTGTTTGTTGTCCATATTTTCATGGTGATGACTGCTTCAAGTTCAATCTCCTTTGCACTTGGCCGCCCTAGCAATGAGACGGACAAGCTCTCTTTACTTGCTTTCAAGAGCAAAATAAGTGATGATCCGCTAGGCATCCTCAATTCTTGGAATGATTCACTCCATGTTTGTCGCTGGCAAGCCATTACTTGCGGTCGAAGACACCAAAGAGTTACTATGTTGGACCTCGACTCGTGTGAACTAAAGGGCCAAATATCTCCCCATGTCGGAAATTTGAGCTTTCTAAGGACATTGAATCTCCAAAACAATAGTTTTGAGGGTGAAATTCCTCCACAAATTGGTGCTTTGTTCCGGTTGCAAGTACTACGGCTTCAGAACAACTCCTTGAGTGGCGAAATTCCGGTCAACATATCTCTCTGCTCCAATCTATGGTACCTAGGACTAGGAAGTAACAATCTCACAGGAAAACTTCCTAATGGTATGGGGTATCTATCAAAACTTCAAGTACTAAATTTAAGATTCAACGACTTTGTTGGGGAAATACCATCTTCCTTTGGGAACCTTTCTTCTCTTGAGATAGTCACCATGGAATCAAATAATTTTCATGGTAATATTCCAAATAGCCTTGGCCAGTTACAAGGTTTGACATATCTTGCACTAGGCCTGAATAACCTGAATGGTACCATCCCTTCCTCACTATATAATTTATCTTCCATTCAATTATTCTCTGTCCACACAAACCAACTTGTAGGAAGTCTTCCTCCTGACTTGGGTCACACTCTTCCAAATCTTGAAGCTCTTTATTTCCATTCAAACCATTTCACCGGACGGATTCCTATTTCGATCTCTAATGCGTCGAAACTATCGCTTATTCAAGTTTCAACTAACAACTTGAGTGGCAAAGTGCCGAGTTTTGCAGGCTTGTCCGACTTGTATATGCTTACAATTCATAAGAACAATCTCGGTTATGGCGAGGAGGGGGACTTGGATTTTATCTACTCTCTTCTGAACTGCACAAATCTACAAGTTGCGGCTATTGACGGCAATAACTTAGGAGGAGTGCTGCCAGTGTCTATAAGCAACTTCTCAACAAAGCTCAATCTCTTGGCATTTGGAAGAAATCAAATAACGGGAAGCATTCCAACTGGGATTGGAAATCTCATCAACTTGGTGGCATTAGGTTTGGAGGAAAACCATCTAAGCGGCCATATACCAGAAACAATAGGAAGATTGAAGAGCCTGAATTCACTTTCTTTGGAAGACAACAAGCTTTCAGGAGCCATCCCATCTTCCTTAGGAAATTTAACATCATTAATTGCGTTAACATTGATGTTAAACAACCTACGAGGAAGCATACCGCCAAGTCTAGGGGAGTGTAAGAGTTTGCTCGCGATGAATCTTTCTCGAAATAATCTTAGTGGTCCCATACCAAAACAAGTGATTGCCTTGCAATCCTTGTCTCAGTATTTAGACTTATCTAGAAATCACTTAATCGGTTCGATCCCCAGAGAAGTGGGACAACTGGTGAATCTTGCCCTTCTAGATATTTCTGAAAATAGTTTAGCAGGCAAACTTCCTGATACTCTTGGTAGTTGCACAAGCCTGGTGTATTTGTACTTAGAGGGCAACTTGTTTCACGGTACAATTCCAAAGTCTCTGTCTTCTTTAAAAGGAACTCAAGAGATCAATCTTTCTCGCAACAACTTGTCTGGAAAAATTCCAAGATACTTGGAGGCATTTCGTTTTCTACAAGATTTAAACTTATCATATAATGACTTAGAAGGTGAGGTGCCGGTTGAGGGCGTTTTCAGAAATGTAAGTGCATTTTCCTTGGCAGGAAATACAAGGCTTTGTGGAGGTATAGCTCAATTAAAATTGCCAAGATGCATCTACGATACCGAAAACAAAAGGCATCATTTATCCGCTACGCAAAAGGCGCTAATTTCAGTTGCTTGTGGAATTATTGGATTGATTTTGTTGTCGATTCTCATTTTTCTCTGTTGGTCAAAGAAAAGAACAAGTGACTCAACTTTGGGATCGCTATCCTTCGGGATTCGAGTCTTGCGAGTATCATATGGAGATCTTTTTAGAGCAACTGATGGCTTTTCTTCTTCGAATTTAATTGGTCTTGGCAGTTTTGGATCTGTGTATAAGGGGATTCTGAATGATCAATCAGTTGTTGCCGTAAAAGTATTAAACCTTCAAGTTTCAGAAGCATCAAAAAGTTTCATAGCGGAATGTAAAGTCTTAAAAGGAATTAAGCATCGGAATCTCGTCAAACTTTTAACCGCGTGTTCGAGCATCGACTTTCAAGGAAACATTTTCAAAGCTCTAGTGTATGAGTTCATGGTTAATGGGAATTTAGAAAGGTGGCTACATGAAGAGGGAAATCTGAATCTCCTTCAAAGGTTGAACATTGCCATTGATGTGGCAAATGCTCTAGATTATCTCCACAACCATTTCGACATCAAAATAGCTCATTGTGACTTAAAGCCACGCAACATTCTTATGGACAGTGACATGACCGGTCATGTTGGAGATTTCGGATTGGCGAGATTTCTCCCACACGATTCCCGGCCTTCATTTTCATCAAACCAAACTAGTTCTATTGGATTAAGAGGTTCCGTCGGCTATGCTGCTCCAGGTAAATTTAAAATCAAAATTTATCGTCCTTGTCTATAATTTCTTGTACTAAACCTATTATCTGCAATTTAAGTATAGTTGCTAATATTTCGCAGAATTACAAATTGATTCTAACCATTTTAGACACTACGCACCCGTTTAGTTTGCTGTTTCGAGTTGAGATGTGACTTTATATGAGAGTTTTTTCCTGTCATAAAAAAATTAAATGTGCTTGTTTCTGATAGCTTTTTGCTATAGTAAAATTCGAATCGGTGAAATCAACGGGGCCTACATGATTATTCGTATAATCTTTATGCCACTTAAAAACTTCCAACTTGTCTCTTACTCCCAATATTAGTCAATATTTCAAGAGATTGACTCTTGTTACTTTTTTGAAACTTGACTAAATTATTATTCACACACTGTTTATGCCACTTCCAACTTGTCTTGTGCTTCTAAAGAGTCAATATTTCAAGGGATTGCCATTTCTTACTTTTTTAAACCCCCACTAAATTATTATTATTGACACTATGTTTTTAAACCCCCACTAAATTATTATTATTGACATTATGTTTATGCCGCCGAGAACATTTGAATCTTCCAATTACATTTGAGAAGAAAGTAGTGTTATAATAGTATGTTATAAATTATATTTATTTATACGTGTGTCTTCTATTCTCTGTGCCAAAAGTTTTTGAAGTGATAATATATGGCGTAAACGAAGAAGAAAGAGCAATTAACCAAAAAAAAAAAAAAACATGTATCATTTCAAGCACAACAATATGATTCATAAATAAGACTTTTTCTTCCTCTATTTAACTGATTATGGTGTTGTGTTATTAGAGTATGGCATGGGAAGTGAGGTGTCAACATCGGGAGATATGTACAGCTATGGAATTCTTTTGTTGGAGATGTTTACCGGCAAGAAGCCTACGGATGACATGTTTAAAGATGACATGAACCTGCATAACTTTGTTTCACTTGCTTTGCCTCAACATGTAGAAGAAATACTGGATCCCAAAATTCTTCTTCAAGGAGATCATGATGAAGAAAATACGTCGGACAAAACGCGCTTTCACGACGAGATTCTTGTTCGACGCGAAATAACTCAAGAGTGCTTGGTTTCTATCTTTAGGATCGGTGTTGCTTGCTCCGTGGAACTGCCACAAATGCACATCGCTAACGTAGTTGCTGGACTATGTCATGCAAGAGACACACTTGTAAATATGCCTAAGCAACATTGAAATAGTAAGTACCGTACAATCATCATCATTTTTAAAATTGTATCTATAGATTAGGTATAGAAAAAAGTCTTTTCTTTTTTTTTTTCTTTTGAAATGATGTGATCCCAATTTTCATGCATGCATGTAGCAATGTAGTTTAATGCGGTACTCTATAAATTTAAGTATGAGTTTCTTAAAAAAAATGTGAATGAAAATGGTTAGTTTTGAACTTTTGGGCTTGAAAACGTTTGGGTTGAATTTTGAACATTAAAATGAGTTAGAACCTTAAGAATTTTAGAAGGATGGAGGTAATTTTAGGTTCAAATGAATTCTAAACACAAATTCAAATTAAAAATGATATGCAACTAAACAAGAGTACTTTTGACCTAGTTTAAAATATAAGAAATATTTTTTGAATAAGCAATAATATAGAGGCAAATATGGAATCTAGCTAAAAGTCTAAGGCCTCGTTCCTTTCACCGATTCGAGTTTTCAGTTATAGGTTTCTACAGTAAAAAACTCTCAGAAAATGTCACATCTAACTTTTTCTGCTATAGTGAAAAGCTCTCAGAAAATATCACATCTCAACTCGAATTGAAAACTCGAATCCGCAAAGTGAACGAGGCCTAAAACTCAAAAAGTATGTTTTTAAATAAATGGGCATGACTATTTTCTGTTTCAATTCTATTTCTCTTCTCTTGGCCCTACGTCACTCTCAGTAGTATCAACATAAATATTATTCAATCATGCCTCATTCTTCATTGTAAAGACCTCAAAATGGAATATATTAGAAGTACTTCCGGAACCCCCCAAATCACAACACAAGCACGAGAAATAAAGGACTAATGCATCTAAAGAAATAATTAACTTAAAACATTCCATTTCACAAACAAAGAGGTTTAAATTCCATTTCACAAAGAGGTTTAATTTGATATAAGCTTCAGCTATTCTCAATCGTTACATTGCCCTCCCTCCAATGAGAGGTTTGGGAGGGGACAAAGATCTTACTTCGGGAGCGGAACTAGGGAAAAGAATGTTCAACTTGTGCATGAGGACTTCGGCTTTCGATGGAATCTCGTTCAAAAGAAACTGTTGCACAATTGGTTTCTTAAACCATTCCATTACAGAGTCGCCCGGAGCCCTTAGTACCACTTTACTAACCTCGAACGGAGAATCCACCGAGCTCAGCATTTGGGCTACCACGATCTTTAAAGTAGGCCCGGTAACCAATTTAATGCGTCGAGGGACAATGCCATAATACAACATCCGCTTTCTGAACCTGTGGAGCGTATGCACAACAGCTATAAGAGCAGCTCCTACTGACAAGTTCCTCACGTCAAGGGACCAAGCAATTTGCTGATCAAAAACTATTGCCTTAGGGAAAAGCTTATTCTCGTAGGCGACCTTCCAAACACATCGTGCTCGGTTTATCTGCCCCATAAGAACAAGATAGTTGAGGAGAACATTAACGAAAAACCTTGCAGCCCCCTCTTCCAACTCGTAATCGATGCCCTGAAAGAATTCTCTCACGAAAGATAGGACCGGTTGTTTTCTCTGTTCCGGGCCGGTGAACAGTCCACACATAAAAGCATGCGCCTTGTGTTTAGTGGCGCCAAGTATCGACATCAAATGCCTCTCATTCTGCTCTTCTTGACATCTCACAAGATGTGCTAGAATAGATGTGTAAAGTATGAGATCAACTTTTGCAGCAGAGTTCACGTAGGTTTCAAGCAGAGGCTTGGCCTGCTCATACAAACCGTTCTTCATACACGACTCGAATAACTGCCTGATTATAAAATTATTCGTTCTGATCCCCGATGAACCCATAAAACGGAGCCATCTTAAAGCAAGATCAACGGAACCATCCTTGATATACACCATTAAAACATCACTCGCGCTCACATCAACAGAATATCCCATGGTCTTCATTTCGAGTAAAATTTTGGCAGCCACATCAAGGAGTTTCTTATTAGCTAGCAGAGTTAAAAGAGAAGTATAGGTACTAAGACCTGGTCTCAAACCTGCATCTGTCATCGAGTTATACAGCTTCATGGCAGCGTCTACTTGTCCCGAGGCAGCGTGCATTTCCAAGAGACAAGTGTATGTGGATGGGGTGGGCAGAAAACCAGCCTTCTCCATCTCCGTGAAGAGGGATAATGAAATGTCAAGTTTACCAGATTTCGCATGTGACTCAACAACCAATGTGTACAGCCCAAAGTTAGGCCTGAACCCTGCTTTTTTCATCTCATCCCACAGCCGTAAAGAAGTATCCAATTTCCCAGCCTTCGCATGTGACTCGATTAGAGAAACGTACATTATCACAGGCGGCCTCAACCCATAGCCCTGCATCTCCATGTACAGCTTCATAGATGTGTCCAATCTCCCAGCCTTTCCCATCGAATCAACAAGCGATGAGTAGACGCTAAATCCGGGCCTAACATTCCTCTGTTTCATTTCTTGGAAGAGCTTCACTGCAGCATCAAGGCGGCCCGATTTTGCCAAGCTAGATATCATCAACTCATAAGTCGAAGCATCCAACGAACAATTTGCAGCTTCCATGCTCTCGTAAATCTCAAATGCCTTATAAGGCAAACCCTTGTTTAGAAATAATTTCATGATAGAATTATATGTATCAGTGTCAATTTTATTACCTGACTCCTGAATCTTCTTGAAACAACAAAACGAGACCTCCAATTTCTCCGCCTTGGCTAAATACTGAATGACTCGATTACAAGCACCAAACGATAAACTTCCATTACTACTCGAATCCCTTACCATTTCCTCAAACAACAACTGGATCTCATCGAAATTCTTACTCTGGTTCAAACTATCAAACAATGTAGTGAAACACTCATCACTCGGCAAATACCACTGTTGCCTCTTCGACCATCGAAACAAGCTCAACGCCGCATCGCCATCCTTGATAACCTTCAATGCTTGCGCGACATGGGTCATATTCGGTACGAATTGGAGTTTGTCCAATTGTGTGTCCAATTCAGGCCCCCATTTCCACCTGTTCACAACCTCAACAATCTTGGCAACCGCCGAGGGATTCAAAATCGGTTTTTTCAGCCCGCCTACCATGATATGGTCGTCAACCCCAGGCTCAACCGACCTCACACCTTTCCCAGTGTAGATAACACTTCCCAATTCATCTAAATACTCAATATCCTCCTCAGTCCACTCTCTTGACTTCTTCACATCACCACTCTCAACAACAGAACAGTAATTCCTAAGGAAATTATAGTCCAACACACTAGAATTCTTAACAAACATAACATAATTATTGGGTTTTTCAGAAAAATTAAACAACTTGGGAACCATTATAGAGCTCAAGAAGCTGAACCTTCTTCCGCTAGTGTAGAGATCATGGTTATAATAACTGGGGTTCTCGTATGGGAGACGATTAAAGGGGTTTTTGGGGTTTCTGTGAAAACTGCAGAATTTCCTCCTGAGAATCATTTTGTTGTGCCTCTGTTGCGGAAAATATTGATGAAACGAAAATCAAAATGAATCAAGGCTTCTGTTTGTGCTCTCTAAGAAGAGTTACTTGTCATTGATTCAGCATTGTTAATCTGATCATCCTCGCAACATCACCTATCAAAGGCAACTGTTATTCAGCATGACAATATCTTCTGATTTGCCCCAGTATTTCTCGAAGCAACTAACGAAACATCAATGTCTACCTCTCCAAAACTGCAAAATCAACCAATGGCCTTCATCATAACTAATCACAGTGTAAGCTCAACTTCAACAATCAATTCCATAATTCCATAATCCCACAAACTTATATCAAGAATTTAAACCAAAACCAAACTAATATCAATAAAACTGTGACCAAACTAGTTATACAAAACAAATTCCACAAGCAACAATATCAACTAACCACACAAATTAATTCCAAAACCACACAGACTAATCTAAGCAACCTAATTTAACAAAACCAAAACTAAACTAATTACACAAATTCCACAATTTACAATATTCAACTAATCACACAAACTAATTCCACAATCATACAAACTAATTTCACAAATTCCATTTACAACAAAAATACCATTTCGGGAGGAGAGGTGGCGAAGGAAGGGAGATGGAGACGGCATCGACGTCGGTTCGGCGTCTGCGAAGTCCAGTGGGCTGGCGACGGAGGCTGGGCGGCGCGGTGGCGGACGATGGGCAGGTCGGAAAAGGAAGCTGAACGGCCGCGGGGAAGGGAGGTCGGTCGTTGGGTGGGGCTGGTGGGAAATGAAATTTAGGTTTTTTTTTTTTTAGTATAATTAGGAACTTGTACGATGGAGGGCTGAGATTTGGCGTTTTAAGATCAATGGTTGATATTAAATAGGGCTTTTTTGTCTTTTAACATCTAAATTTAACTCTAGGTGTAAATTATAATTAGTCAGAAGAGTGCCGTTATTTTCATAAAACATACAGATGTCAATGGAATAAGACTTAATGTCAATGTAATAAGCCTTAAATAAATAAATTAAGAGTGAATTAAAGAAATAGCATATTTGAGAGGGGTAATTAAAATTAAAAGCGGATATTAAGGAATGTTTAGTAAATATCATAAAAATTCAAATTAGATATTTTAACATATAATGTATTATCAAAAATGCCCCTAAACGTACCTAAAATTTTAAAATGTCAATGTCACGCTCTCTTTCTTCTTTGTCGCTCTCTCTACCTCGCCCTCCCTCTTTCCTCCGCACCTCTTTATGCTACGCACACAAAGAGACGTTTGGTTCATGAATTAGAATCATGAGATTAAAATTATTTTTTATTTACATGTATTTTTTGTGAGAGAAAATACTATAACGAATCATGAATTATGATTCAAATCATAGTATGAATCCTCTAACCAAACGTCCCTATGTGAGTTGTTATTTTTTTTATTAATTGATGTAATTTATTATCATTATTTAACGTAACAATATTTTAGACACTCCGCCCGAAAATTTTCGGGCACGGCGGGCAGGCCCCTCTCGCCGCCCGAAAATGTTTTTCTTCGGGCACGGGCTCGGGTAGCCCGAAAATGGTAAGCCCCCCGACAACCCGCCGCCGTGGAGAAGCCTTCCCCCGCCGTTCGCCGAATTTTTTTTGAATTTTCCGGCAAATACCCGAAGCTGCCTGAATTTTTGCCCGATTTACCCAAATTTTTTATGACCGTTAGCCTGAAAATGCCCGAATTTTGAAAAAAAACGGTCTTTTGCCCGAACCCGAACCCAAACCCGAATTTTGCCCAAATTTTTGAACCAAACGGTCGGATTTTTATCCGTTGCCCGAACTGCCCGAATTTTGCCCCACCTGCCCGAAAATTTTGTAGCCGTTGGACCCGAATTTTTGGGG
>NW_010359376.1:470729-488261 GCF_000414095.1 Morus notabilis | reverse complement strand
GGTGTTATTTTTTACCCTAGATTAAAATTAGAAGGTTTAGAAAGTGGATTAGATAACTTAGGTGAATTTTTAGCTATAGACACTACTGACCAGTTTCTTATTATAAAGGAAAAAATATATTCTCTATATATCTCTTACGAAAGTAGGTTTAGAAACACACCTCGTGTTGACCAACCGCAACAACGAGACGACAATCCGCATTCATTCTTGAATGTTTTCGGGTTGTCTAAGAAGAAGAAGAAGAAGACGACGACGATGAGTCAAGGTCAAGAAGAATCTGAGAGTGGAAGTGGATCTTCATCAAGAGGTGGCGGCGGATTCAACGAGTTAATGGCGTACCTGAGTGAGGGCTTAGTTGTAGACAGTAGTGAGGTGTTTGATTTGGTTGAGTGGTGGAGGGCACGAGCATTAACTTGGCTGATCCTAACACGACTGGCAATGGATATTTTTTCAATCCCGGTCTCCACCGTTGCAGCCGAACAAGCATTCAGTACAATCGGCCGAATACTTGAAGAACGGAGAAACGCATTGCAGCAGGATATTGTTGAAGCTTTGGTGTGCATCAAGGATTGGGACCGTTCCGACCAACGCTTACATGATACAATCTCACCGGCAAACCAAGAATGGATCGGCGAATTTAATAGATTAACTTCTAATTTTCAAGATGATCCTTCTGCTTCATCTTGATAATTTCTTTGTAAATATTTATTTACTTTGTAATTTCTAATTTGTATAGTGTTTATTGTAATTTGTAATCTTGTATAGACTTTGTAAGTTCATCAAATTTGTAATTCGTCCCACAATGATTGCACTCTTTTTTCCTTACCAAGTTTTTATCCCAATTGGGTTTTTCTTAGTAAGGTTTTTAATGAGGTAATCATGAATTACAAATTTAAAAATCAATGAAGAAGTAATTTTTTTTATATAGTTCGTTCGTGTCGTGTGTTCATTTCATATTTCAAATTGTAATATACACAATTAAACATTGTAAATTGTAATTATACAAATACTTATTTCAACAACATAAAAATATAATATAAAAAAAAAAAAAAATTCAGGCAGCCGGTCGGGCATCGGGCAGCCCGACCGGGCACGAGCAGGCTTCCTCTGCCTGAAGCCCGTCCATGGGAATTTTCGGGTCGGGTCGGGCAGCCTGAATTTTCTAGCATATCGGGTTCGGTCATCGGATAAAAATTCAGACTTTTCGGTGGTCACGGACGGCCCATCCAAAGTTTCAGCACTGCTTATTAATGTAAAAATTGCAACTCATATAACACATCAATTAGTGCACAAAAGTTGAAACAAACATTGACATCCCTAGCATTATTCTTTTTTAATTCAACAAGACTGAAGACCTTTAATTAAAGAGAAAATTGTTGAACTTAACTTAGAGTTTATGGGTCTAGAACTTACCCTTACGCTTGATTAATACATGTTAACTAATATAGTTATTTGACTAAAAAGAATATTAAGCAAGAGTAAGGTGTAAAACTCCAGACTCATGTACTCTAATAAGTATTTGTCTCCTTTCCTCTTAATTAAATAAGAAAATTGTTGAACTTACCTTTGTATGAATTTAGCTTTTTATCTCTTGATAAATACCATTTTGACTAATATAATTATTTGACTAAAAATGATATTAATCAAGAATAAAGAGTAAAAATTCAGACCGATCTCTTCTCCCCTAATTAAACTAAGAGAAAATTGTCGAACTTAGCCTTAGAGTCTATGAGTCAGGAACTTATCCTCACTCTTATTAATACCCTTTTGACTAATATAGTTATTTGACTAAAAAGAGTATTAATTAAGAATATAGGGTAAAAATCTAGACTCATGCCCTCTAAGGGATATTTGTCTCATTTCCCCTTAAACTAAGAGAAATTTTAACAAATACCCCTTAAAAGTGCATACATTTTTTTATCCATTACTCTTAATTAATACTCTTTTTAGTCAAATAACTACATTAATAAAATTGTATTAATCAAGAGTAAGGAGTAGAAATTCAGACTCATACACAAGATAAGTCAACAATTTTCTCTTAAACTAAGTACTGCGCATAATGGCCCAAAAGATCTATATTTCAAGAGAGGGAAAAAAAAATTAAAAAAATAAATAAAACCTTGAAATATGAGTTATGGAGTTGATAGTTAACAAGCAAGTGATTCAAACCTGTGCATAAATTGGTTAGTTGTACTTAATTATTATTAAGGAGAACTTTATACGGTGGAGTGGGGACCTATAATCTTGACATTAGGATTTAAATAGAACAATATTTTTTAAGTGGATTATATACATAGATTCGCACACAAGCTAGGAGCTCCTGGAACAACATTTTTAAGTGGATTATATACATATATACATGTATATTTATATATTTTGTTGTCTATGATTACTGAAGGCCCTTCTCCATTACCTCTTCTTCATACTCTAGTGTGATATATTAATCTAGCGAGAGAAAGAGAGAGAGAGAGAGAGAGAGAGAGAGAGAGCTTTGAGTAGAAAGCAAGTAAGAGTACATAGAGAAAACCACACTTCGATTTTTCCCAATACGAAGCAAGCATATATGCCCTTGTTTGCATGGCAAAAAAAAAAAAGAAAAAAAAAAACAATATGACCCCAAAAAGAAGAATTTAGAAGGCGTTGATCAAACAACTTCCAATAAAATACACTCTGTTCTTTGTTCTTTTTGCCCCTTTTTTTAATCCTTCAAACGCACTTATCTAAGCAAAGTGACTCATGTTATAGCAAAGTTTTGGACTGCTAAAGAATCAATCTTTATGGCCAACTAGCCACTTGTCTATCACATTATGCACTTTTTTTTTTTAGGGCCGTCCATATTTGTCAATCATCTATAACCATGTATGTATATATACACAATAACATCTTCTTTCTTTCTTTGCTTTTTTTCTCTCGTGGTTTTTGAAGAGCCAAAGTTTGAGAAGAGAAGCTTGGGAAGTCATGAAAAGAAGCGATAAACGAAGCCTCAAGAGGCCTCCTTGCAATGTCGTTTTTCTCTATTTTATTGTGCTAGCCATTTCCTTCACTCATTGTGGTAAGCCATCTTCTATATGTAATAGATAAACTTGTATGTTTATATTATATATAATAGAGGATTTATGTATTCTGTCTGCTTAATACAACCACATTATGCTCTTTTGTCTTAAGTTTATATTTTTTTTATTTTTTTTCTTTTGTGGGGGGTTAGAAAATCCTTGACATGATATATAACTGTGTACATTTCAAATTGTTTGATCATGAAAATAATGTATTATTATTATTATTTGGTCGTTCTGGCTATAATAGGAAGGAAATGACTAAGCACGTAGCCCCATTATTAGGAAATAGTTCTTATTAAAAGTTTATATATATATATATATATATATATATGTATATATAGCAACAAGCACTGGATTAATGTGCCTGTATACGTAATAGATGAACAAAGAAGTCACTAACTCGCTACAAGAAGAGTGTAGTGACAAGAGAAGTGTTGGATGACACCAAAACCAATAATATATGCCTAAGAATATTCAATATTTTCTACTTTTGGTTCCAATAAGACTTCCTGATTAAGAAACAAGGACATTATGTATGTAATATGGCATTGCCTCACTTCCAAGCAAACATAACTACAATGTGTGTGAGTGCATAATATATAGATGAGATTTTAAATTAAAATGTATAATAAGTTGATAAGGCTGGCTTTTTTATTTTATTTTATTTTTTTTAATGTGCAAACAGATGCTAAAAGATCATCAAGGAGGGTACTAAACAAAGCTCCAATTAGGCATCAAAACAGTTTGTTCCTCATGACGGCGGCGAAACTGAATTTAGTGAAGTACCTAAACTACGATTCTTCGTCCAATTCGGGATCCTATGGTGTAAGCTCTCCATTTAATTTGCCACCTTATGATTCACTTGCTCCAATTCCCTTGCCTGAAAATGCCCCTCCGTATTGCATATACCCTCCTAATACCCCATTTACCACAAACCCTTCTCCAATTGGTAACACACCCCCTTCACCATTTTACTACCTCCCACCTCTCCTTCCCATTCAAAACCCTCCCACCAGCCCGACGGGTGCGATCCCGAGCCCGACCGGTGCCATCCCGAGCCCGACCGGATTCTCCCCTTACCCTAATCCACCAGGGACCGTTCCCAGCCCACCCGAGTTCGTACCCAGCCCGACAATTCCGAGCCCACCCTTTTACGAGCCCAGCCCACCGGGATTTGTCCCAAACCCACCTTCTACTGTTCCATCACCCATTGGATTTGGCCCAACCCCACCAATGTTCCTCCCTCCTATTGTGTACCCTCCACCAATCGGCCGACCACCCCGAAACGGCCCACGGAAGATAGCCCTGTGGTGTGTTGCCAAGCCCTCAGTGCCCGACCCAATCATTCAAGAGGCCATGAATTATGCTTGCGGGTCGGGAGCAGACTGCGATTTGATCCAGCCCAGTGGGTCGTGCTTTGAGCCCAATACACTATTTGCTCACGCTTCCTTTGCTTTCAATAGTTACTGGCAAAGGACTAAAGTGGCTGGTGGCACGTGTGAGTTTGGAGGGACAGCCATGCTAGTCACTGTGGATCCAAGTAAGAATCTTTTCTCCTTCACTATCCTTTACTTAAGGCTAAACCTTTGTTTTGTTTTGCAAAAAAAGAAAAAGTCTTAAAAGAATTAAAAATAGTGCATATTCTCTTCAATACATGCATTCCCAAAATTCACGAGGTTTCTTTAAGACAGAAAAGTTTACACTTTCTATTAGATTGCAAACGACAATCACGAGAGATAATTCATAATCAAATACCACTTTCCATTACTTGTCTTGATGATTGCAAACGACAATCTTATAAAATCAATTCATTATGAAATACCCAAAAGAAGTGCACTGAACTTGATTTTTGCTTCTGTTCATAGGTTATGACGGGTGCCGCTTTGTCTTCCGTTCATGAAGAGAAAAACTTACTCTAGACGGCCGTCCACTCTCTCTCTCTCTCTCCATATTGCTTTGTTTTTGTATCGAAAAATCACAAAAATTTTCCTATTATGTAGATGGAATTAAAACATCAATTTTTGTAAGTAAATTGCAAATAGCGTGATTTATCAAAAGAAATTCCATCATGAACATAGGCAACTATAGAAAGTTAAAACCTTCATAAACAGATGTCAGAGAAGTCCTCTTTTTAACGAGGGACCTGCCTCTTTCTATACACTGCTACACTTGTACCGCATTTACATAACTTCAGTTAATAAAAATGAAACTTTCTTACAATCATCACACTAGGCAAGCATTTTCTTTTTTCCGTTTCCTTCTGGCCCAGACTGAAATAAAATTACACCTCAGAAGATCCGACAATGTTAAGGGTCCGGGTTAGGGCCACTTTTTTTTGCTCATGAAGTGCACAAGCTTCTTTCTTTCTTTCTTTTTAAAAAAAAAAAAAAGAAATTTCCAATTATTTTATGGACGTGAAATCTAAGGCTTAATTTGGTAGAAAGTAATACAGAAACAGGTGTTTTTGGTGCTAATTTAGAGACAACGAGAAGCAAACTTGGGGGGAAACAAAACATTTTGCGCACTTGAGCCCGTTGAAGGACGAGATTGTGTTCGTTTGGTTCGTATATTTAGAATTATAATTCAAAATTATTCTCGTTTTACGTGTATTTTTTGTGAGAGAAAAATACTATAGAGAATCAAGGATAAATACAGAAAACAAACAAACGGGCACTGAAATTTTGAATGACAAAGAAGCACATTACCTGACGTGCATGCAGACATTTCTACCCAAATTTTAATAACCGTCAAGCGGAAAAAGAAAAAGACCGTTTTGCCCTAATAATCAATTAACTTGGAAAAGAAAGAAAGAAAAAATAAATCTAAGAGTAAGATTGTGTTGCCTTGAACAGAACAAGAAAAAAATAAACATTGGAAACCAAGTAAATACCATCGACATACAAGTATATATCATCAACTTATAAGGGGAAACAAAAACGAGACACCCACATAGTCATATCTCCCGTCCATTACCGTCCAGTATTTGTGAAAGCTTGGTCGTCGTGTTCATCCGCGACGAGGTTCAGGCGAAGAAAGCACAGATTACAAATGAATCTTCTCAGGCAGGGATGTCGAAGGATCCCGTCAGTTTCAAAATCATAAACATATTCAGTGTCTTCTTTGTTTTGCACGCTTCATGGTTTGCTTGCCTTTATTCTTCCATTTTTCATTCCCAGCTGGTTGATTTTTTTCTTCTATCTCTCTAACCTTGCGCTTTCTGAAAGGATAAAAAAAAAAAAAATGTGAGCCATAGAACAATAAAATTAACACATCATAAGTTTCAACAAGAAAATAACAGGCCGTTGTAAAAATATCAGTCCCAAAGCTTTTCAAGAAGTTACAGTTTAGTCCAAGAATTTGTTTTTGGTTGATGGTCGGAATTTAATATTTTTGGCAGTTTGGTCCCTAACATTAATGGCCCATTTGATTCATAGCTTGAAACAGAAATCTAAATTTGTTAAAATTTTTGTGAGAGAATACGCTGGCACAAAGGTTTGAATGGAAACAACAAACAAACGTTATGTGATTAACACATGTCCATAAAAATCTTATGCGACTTTTTTTTCTCTTTTTTTTTTTTTTTTGGTGCAAAATTTCAATGGGCATCTGATTATCTCCTTTAAATTTTAGAGATCTATCAACAAATTTATGACCTGGGACCCAACCTGCCAAAAAAAATTTCGGGGACGTATCGGCCAAAAGACAAGTTTAGGTACTAAACTCTGATAATAGTTCAGGCACTGCCAAAAACCCTAAAAATTCTGTTTCACCATATCTACTGGAGAAAGGCTAACTCAAACCATCAACAGATAGCTGCATGGTGTCCCAAAGATTATTTATGTTATTGTGTTCAATCAAACAATCTTTTACTTGGTCAACATGACTCTGAAATTAGCATAATTGGAAACTAAAACCGAACATACATTATGTTAGGATCCGTTAACTTGAGAACTTGTTTGGTTAGTGGGCTGGAAGAGTTAGTAAGAATTAGTATAAATAAAAGGCTTAGTAGCTCATTAGAGGTATGTTGTGGTTTTGAGAGTTTTGGGAGACTGAGATTAGAGAGAGCAGTAGTCTCTCGAATACCACCAAATTAGGAGTCCCCGGAGTACTCGAATTCTCCGTTCTATCCTTTACACTTCCATTTAGTAGTGTTTGGTAGTGTAATTAGAGATTAGCTAATGGTTTTCAATAAAAGAATTCCCTTATTTCTATCCAATTCCTTGTCAATTTCAGGATTGATATGCGTATGTTTAGCTGTTTGGCTGTGGAAAACCTAGTTTATTCACTTAAATTCATTCAGAATATGCTAAAGACATAAAATAATTAAAAGGCTTTTGTGCCCTCCTCACCGGTACTCGCTGAGTGTACGATCAGAAAGCAGCTCATTGGCAAGGGATGCCTTCCTTTCCTTCTTGGTCAATCTACCAGAGAAGAAATCTAATGGAGACTCTATCACTGTTCCCACCTGATTCATAGTCGGAAAATTGGAAGTTTAGAATACTTTATGATAGCAGAACTATAACATAACAAGAAGGGGAAAAAGGCAATCTTAATACCATTTCTATGACTTCCTGTAGTATATTACCGATATGACACTAAATACTTGCCTGAAAATACTTGGTTGACTTTGACTCGCCCTTCTTGTAATGCCTCTTCGGATCCATCACATTCCTTAACTATAAACATTTTCATAACGTATTAAATCCTATCAGTCAAATACCATGGTTCCTCTTAATTAAATTGGTAGCACAATGACTATTTCAAAGACAAGGTTTCCATAAGTTTCTACTAATTTATGAACAGTTGAAACTGACAGTTTAGTCTTGTTCAGAGATTAAATAAAATCATGTCTATGCATAAGTTGTAAATGCTAAAAAAGTTATATGGTAACAAAATTCAAGTAATACTCGATTATTGCGATAGTATCGAAACTGAAAGGGAAGAGGAAAAGTATTAGTGGATTGACTAAATATTCAAAAGAATTACAGCATTACACCATCTATTGTATTCTCATGCACAAGATGGAGGGCGAAGAATGTGCATACTTGCTGTGCATACTTGCTCCATCTAAGAACGGTCCTTTGTAAAATTGTAGTAGAAGAAATATAAATGAGAAGTTTAAAAAATAAAATAAGCTCAGGGGGAGTGGTGGGTTGGGGGGGGAACGTTGCTAGCTGACCTTGAATCGTATCTCAGCATCATTGAAAAATCATCTAAATAAAAGAAAGTGACACTAAGGTCAATGCTCAAAACAAAAGTCAAACAACAGAGCTAGAGGCTTCCTAGAAGTTAATCCAATCTTTGCCATCGATAACTTGAATTTAATGATAACTAGTCATTAACAACTATGAGTGCAGAATTAGAAATATATAAATGTGTATTTTATCTTTATATAATTTACTTATGAGAGATCTATATTTTATTAAAAGGAAGAAGGACACAAAAAGGAAAGGTGAACCGTGAACATGTAGTCACCTAAAACCTAGAGCAAATTGGAGGGGTTGTGGGCACTTGGAAGTTTAAGTTTCATAATATACCATAATTCACAGAATGCCTTTATCAAAGATCAAAAGTTAACAAAACATAAGCATTTACAGAATTTCTACTTTCTAACAGAGCAGTGCTCCATGAACTTAAAGTGAAAAATCTAGTGACTACTTGAACGGAATTAGTTAGTGCGAGGAACACAAACTCCAATATAAAGGAAAGAGACCGCTAAACCTTTAATAATTGAAGGTCTTTCTGCAGTTCTGAAGTCATGGTTGGTGCCGGCATGTCAAACCTAGTTAAAAGCAAATTAGAACAAAAACAAATAAAGATGCATTACAGCTCTAACCACCATTAATAACCGAGTAAGTGAATAACATAAACAAACAAACTAGAGGGTGTTGTTAAGAAACACGCTAGGCAAGATCCCTCAATAAAAAATAGCACATACCAACTACTCCCAGTAGTATCTTTGACTTGTTTTCGTAGTAACTTGTTCAACTTTCTTTGGTTATTTGGCGGAACAAAAAGACCATCCACAAGCTCTGTACTGGCTTTCCAAAGTACACTGCTTTCGGGCTGAGTTGATTGAGCTTTAGTGTAAGAACTAGAGCCACTTGAAGTTGCCGACGACAAGTTTGGCAGCTTTGGTTCCCATGATAGACCAACAACACCCTTGCTTTCTCTCATTCTAAACCATAAGAAAAAATCTGTGTTAATTAAACCAGTGGGCTTCTACAGTTGTACTACGCATAAACAAGTACGTCAAAAAAATTATATTCAGCAGATAAAAAGATGACGTCTTTGACTGCTGAGAAAATGAAAGGATGAAAAAAGTAATATTTGTAGGCATGGTTTGAAAAGAAGAATCAAGAACCGAGGTGCTTTCTCTAATCAAAGTGCGGCGTAAGCCTCAAGGTGGATTGAATCCTAAGCCTCGAATGAAGGGCATTCTACACACTTTACACCCCCTATGTTTTGCCGAAATAACACAGTCCCTTAACCAGAATGAAGTAAACTAATTTGACAAATCTCAAAGAAATCTCAAAAATATGAACTTCTAACCATATAAAACTAACACCAATCTTCCAGCCATAGTAAAATAATCAACAAAAAATCACAAATAGCTAAACACAAAAATAAATAAAGATGGCAGTTTTCAACAACCAAACAAATTCCAAAAACATCAATCGATCAATTATCAACAAATTCTACAATAAAACGAATCCCATAAACTACTTATTTCTACTTCATAAATTAAACTTGAAATTAAGATAATTTTGGGAAATTGGGACATTGATTGTTAGAACTAGATAGCATTGTACGCAAAGAAGGAAGGAAGGGGTGGGGGGGAAATCCTAGTTTCAGGCAAGGCATCCATGGAGGGAGAAGAAACAAACAGTAATTTACACTTCTAAAATAAATCAGTGATTTACTCTTATGGAAGATCGAAGGGAACGATACTCAAACGTTGAAATTAGGAGAGAAGACGACGCCGCCGAGAGAAAGCTCGGTCGCAATCCGCTCGTTCCCGAAGTCACAACAGCACTGCCACTCGACGGTAAGGGGCAATTCGGAGCTGCGGTATCGTCGGCAGCGGCGGGGGGGGGGTGCAGGGGAAAGAGAAGAAGTGCTAGAGTAATTGGCTTTCTTGAGAAAATACAGGGGTTCAACTTATGTTTTAGTCGTGGAGGTAAAGAGAAATAGCAAGGGACAAAAAATCGATGGGGAGGAAAACAAAAAAGGATTGTGTTAATTTTCAAGTTCTGGTTCAAGCCCAGATGCACCGATGGGGAGAAATAGCAAGGGACAAAAAAGGATGAAAAAATCGTGGCAGTTCTGGTTCAAACCCAGTGAAATTTTCAAGTTCAGATCAAAATTTAACACAAATCGGAAAGTTCAGATCAAAAATTTTTCACAGAAAAAGGAGAAAAAAAGGAATCATACTCTCTGGTGGTGGCGGCAGAGGAAAGTCCGGCTACGGCGTGGTGGATCGGAAGGCGGCGGCGGCGTCCTCGACGGAAGCGGTGCTGGGTCTGGACGAGAGAGAGGCTGGGTCTGGACGAGAGAGAGAGATGGGTGAGATGCGTGGGTGAGAGAAATGGTAGGGTAAATTGTTTCCCGTAAATATTACTTTGCCGGGAAAGTGAATAACAGGTTTAAGATTGGGCATATCAAATATAGGATAATCAACGGAAATCTTTTAAATTCTCATATTTAAGTCGTTCAGTTTATTAAGTTGAGTTTTTAATTTGAGTTAAGATGTAATATTGTGTAAAAAAATTTTATTATAATAAAAAAATTAATTGTGATTATTTATAAAAAAAATTTTACTTCGAGAAACTCAAATTAAAGAAATATAAAATTTATGAGTTTTATATTATTATATTTTGAGGTAATTTTAGCAGTAAGGTGTTATTTACTTTCTTAGGAAGTAATATTTACGGGAAACAATTTGCCCTGCCATTTTTCTCACCCACCCATCTCTCTCTCTCGTCCAGACCCAGCCTCTCTCTCGTTCGATCATCCACTACTCTACTCCAGCGGTCGCGACCATAACCCCGCCTCGTTCCAAAACTTTGAGAGAGAGAGAGAGAGAGTCGCAGAGGAGAGAGAGAGAGGAGGAAGAAGAGCAATCGGAGGTAAGTTTTTCCTATTTCCTTTCCACTTTTCAATTCTCGTTTCGCTCTTGATGGAACATTGATTAGGGTTAAAGAGTTGTTTTTCTTCTCCCGTTGGATTGAAGTATTTGGTTTCAATTTAGGGTTTCGATTTTTGAAACGATTTATGTTTCTGGGAGATTCTTATTTTGCAAGGTCTGATTATTTAGGGCGTTTGGTTTCTTTCTCTTGATTTTGCACTATTGCAATTGGCATGTTTCTTTCGTGTTCTTATGAGAGTTCAACTGTCCAAGCATTCAAAGAAACTGGTTTTTTTTTCTGTCGTTTTTGTGAATTTATACATTGTGCCTACCTATGGTGCTGCATTGAACAAATCGGGCAAAAACAAATATGTCCAATTCCAACAACCAGACCACTGTATCAAGACAGTCAAAATCCTTTTCAATCACAAACCCAACACATAAATAACAATCAGGCCAGTCTATCATTCTTTTTTAATTAAATTCCCTTTGGAAATAAAATAAAGACAAAGGGGGAAAAAGAAAAAAGAAAAAACAGAATGGAACAATGATTTTTCAATCATTCTTTGATTTTCAATCATGCTTCAAGTTAAATTCTTTTTTCAATCTTTGATTTTTTTTTCCCTTAAACACTTGCACTATTGAAATATGAGAAGTATGCTCATGGTTCAAAGCTAGCAACCTTTTGTAAGAACTTTTGAGTATAGAGGATTTTAGTTAATATTTTGAGACCTCTATTATTTGATAATTTTATGGACTACTTGTTGTGTTGTATTTTATACTTTTTAAAATATTAGTGCTAATTGTAATTTATTTAAAAATAATATTTTTTTTAATTCACAACATTCACATGCACAACCAAACACAGTAATATAATATTCTTGGGAATTTGAGAAAGATTCATGTATGGAACCAAACACAGTAATGTATTATTCTTAGAAATCATATTACCCTCCATTATTTTTCCGGTAATATAATTCCTACTGATTCCTGCATACCAAACGCCCCCTAAAATGGGGTAATGTGAAACCCATGGGCTTAACTTTTTTAAGTTTTAAAAAAGTTTAATAATTATATTAAACATTCAAATTCCCATTTTCATCTTTGTGATTACCCCATACCAAACGCCCCTTGCAGTTGATATTACGGGACTCATTGCTAAAAAAAAAAAAAAAAAATGTATATACGGGGATGCTACGGTAGGGGCGCATTTTTCCCCTACGCGTACAGTGATTTTAAAGTGCCTTCTTCAGACCAACCAATCAAGATCGAATGTAGAAAATAATGAAGGACTACCAAATAAAAATAAAACCTTCCACACGTAATTATTACAACATAATTTTAAAAAAAAAAAAAAAAACCAAATATGAGTTTCTAAGGTTTTATTTTTGGGGCGCATCTTGCCATTCATTGCCATTGCCGTAGCTGAGTTTCAAAGAAACCCCCGAGGAAGTGACGCCACCCTTGATTGCTCTCATTCTGGTCCCTGCGTTCCTTCGATTGCCTCTATTCCGAAAAGGTCTCTCTCTCTCTCTCTCTCTCTCTCTCTCTCTGTTTTTATTGAAACTTTCGATATATATTTTTTTTTTTGGGAAATCTAACAAAATTCTTTCATATTCTTTCGATATGTTTAACTCTTGTTTGATATCTCCGATCTCCCTTGATTGGAAGTTGATTCTGTACGGTTCTAACGCAGCATTTGCCTTTAATTACTAAGTGGTTATTCGGGTTATTATATTATGTCATTGTTATGATTTGCAAACTGGTGTTCCCTTGTGAAGATGAGATTCAGACATTGAGGAGTTAGTGAGTGGGAACAGACAATGGTGATAATAATAAACAGTCTTATTAGTATTTGGGGGAAAACAGAAAACATTAGTGTGTGACAAGGAGAAGTATAATGAAAAGAGATTCAAAGTTTGTCACTTTTGTTTGAAGTTGAAGTTGGGCTGATGGGTTATTCAAGTTTTCTGTCGGAAATTTTTATTTCAATTTATTTACTCTTTAGTTTATGGGATTCGTTTTATTGTGGAATTTGTTGATAGGTATGTGATTGATGTTTTTGGAATGCTTTTAATTGTGATTTTTGGTTGCTATTGATGAAAATTGCTTTGTTCACTCATATGGAAGAAGGAAACAGAAATAAATATATTGTGTTGCTTTGGTAAAATGTTTCACTTTGTAGGAATCAAAGAAACTGATATTAAGCAATACGTGAACTTAAAGAAGCTATACGCAGTTTTATACTGTATGTGTGTGTGTATATATATATATATATATATATATATATATACTCGTGATAGTCTAACAAAAGAAGAAATAAGCACACCCATTTCCTTTTCAGGTTTGTAGTTTTGCTATTGCATCTTATTGTACTTGAATCATGAATGGCAAATGTTGGTATAGTAGTTAGATAAAGTTTATTTGGTAGTGGAGATTAATGGCAAGCTAAACTATATCCACTTGGGGGTTTGTTGTTTTAATTGTTCCTTAAATTTAAAGTCTTACTTAAGGACATGAAGATTTTTTTTTTGACTGGATTTGATTTGTGGTGGGTGTTGCATCTTTGATTCTGCAGGAAAGGAAGATTCAACAATGAACAAGGGTAAGATTTTCAAGCTAGCGAAGGGGTTCCGGGGAAGGGCGAAAAATTGCATTAGAATAGCAAGAGAGAGAGTGGAGAAGGCCTTGCAGTATTCCTACAGAGATCGCCGAACCAAGAAGCGAGATATGCGCTCCCTCTGGATCGAGCGCATCAATGCTGGAACACGCCAACATGGGGTATGTTCTTTGTTGCTTCTAGTGGTCAATTACAGGTCAATAACTTGGAGCTATACTTGACGACTCCAAGGCACTCATACTTTCTTCTTTCATTATTTTTGGGGCATTCCATAATGTCATTATTTACTTTAACTTGATTTTTGGGCTGGAAAAACCCTGACTACATCCTAGTCTGGAGAATTGCTTTTCAGCGAGCTCTGTTATTGAGCTTCACTTAATCTATACATAGCACCTATACAGATATAAAATGCTTTTACCTTGCGGCTTAGGCAACAATCTTATTACAGCTTGTGACGAGTGAAAACCGTTATGTTTTTTGTCGAATAGTCAAATGAGTAATGTCTAATGACTCCATCCGATTATTTAAATATTTTTATCCAACTTACCATGAGCAGTTTTAGTCGTCCTTATTTTCACTGCAAGCTTGTTGGTAAATAATTTATGTTTTGCTCTGTAGTTTTGGAAGGCGTTCTTTTTCTTTGCTTCAGGTACTTTTGATAAGATGTTAATGCCTGATGAACAGAGGAAGAATGTAGATAGAAGACAAAAAGAGAGAAAGGAAGACGAGCGAAAGAAAAAGGGAGGAGAATTTAGAATTTAATCAACGCCATTTATAATCAAATGTGTTTTGAAATAACAATCACTAGACAAGAAATAAAGCATATTAGTGGAAACCGGAAACTAACCAAATACTAGTGAGAGGAGGTTTAGTAAAAATAGATCGGAAATTATTTGTTTAATCTCTACTTTCTTTATATATCAGCTGTTCTTGTTTTTCATCATATATGTTTAAACGTGAGAAGTTTCAGTTTCTCTCTTTATTCTGGACGGTTATTTGTTGTTATTAGGTTAACTATGGCAACTTTATGCATGGGCTGACAAAGGAGAACATCCAGCTAAACAGGAAAGTTCTGTCGGAGTTGTCGATGCATGAACCATACAGTTTTAAGGCTCTTGTCAACATCTCCCGCAGTTCCTTCCCGGGAAATAAGAACATTGTGTTTCCTCCCAAGAAGGAAGGTATCTCAATTGTTGTATAACCGACTAATAGAGCAGCTCCTAAGAAGGAAATGGACCTAGAGTTCTTTATTTAGTAGGAAACTTTATGGTAACAAATTTATAGTTAGCTGTTTTCGGGAAAGAAAGGCGGGATGTGTTTGCGGTTCATTTTGTGCAACAATCCATTTTGATAGTTGTTTATTTGGCAATTATTAGTTCATCTTGACTTTGGGAAAATTTTTGAGAGCATAATAATCTGTGTCATCTAGGCTTTTGTTTTTCTGGAATTCATTAGCCTCGTGTTTATGTTTTTTCGTCAACTATAAACATATTTAAGTAAGCAAACACACTGTAAACAAATTAATAGTAAAGTAAAAAAAAAAAATAGTATGCTGTAAACATTTTTATATTTACATAGAAAAATTAATTATTGTTCCTTCGAGAATCAGCAAACTAGAAATAAATGAATGGTTTATAGCATAATTGCCCTTCAAACTTTTTGGCTTTGGACAACTAGTCTCGTAAGCTTTTTAGTTTTGACAATTAGCATGTTGCTATGTATCCCGCGCGCAAGGTCGCCATAACGCCCAACTCATCACTCTGAAGATATGTTGCCCCTCCTTTCAAAAAACAAAAAACAAAAAAAAAAACAGAAAAATGATATGTTGCCCTCTACCTGAATTGTTTGTAATTATCTAAAACCTATCATATATTTTGTTTTTTTTTCCCTTGCTCTTTTCCTTAGTGCACTTTGGTATAAGGGTTTTAAAATCCAGAATCATGATTTTGATTCAAATCAGTGTTTGTTTACAAAACGTAAAAAGTGATTCTGATTTGAATCACTCATAATTAGTGTTTGGTTTAGATGGTTATGAATCATGATTTGACTCTAATGTGATGTTTTAAATCAAAATAACTCATTATTTTAAAACCAATCCCCCTTTGATTTTGGGTAGTTCAAACCTCTGATTTTTGTTTTGGTTTCAGAATTATGATTTGGATTTAAAATTATGAATCATGATTCTGGTTCTAAAATTAAAATTAAGTCACTCTGGTTTAAATTCTCATACCAAACGAAGCACTAATTCTCTTCATGCATCCAGGGATTATTAAAATCTCTTTAAAACTTGACATTTATTTTATATCTCCACCTCTATTCGGTAGATTAAGAAAAAAAAAAGGATGGTATTTTTCACGTTTATCCTTCTGAAACAATATTCAAACACTCAAATTATATATATATATATATACATGGATTCAATTAACTCATTTTCTTCAAATCTCTTCTATCTTCCTCAATCAATTATCCAACGCCCCTGAACACAAAATCGTGCACCGTTTTGCGCATTTGGTCGGTGTACAATGTACATCAACGACGGTCACACAAAATGAACACTTTGAAGGAGAAAGAGGGTGGAAGAAAATAGGGAGAAACATAAGAAATGAGGAGGAAATGGATTAGAGGCAGCGAAGGAGCGAAACTAGAGGTAGACCATGGGACTTGAATACTCAATATATCATAAACAACTACACCAATTGAGCTAGATAGAGAGGAAATAGAAGAATATGGTTTTTAATAGAAGAGGATAGTTCTCAACGATAAAAATTACTTTAATTTTGAAATGCTTAGACATTAAATTCAGAAAGTACGTGTTAGTTTATAATAATTTCTCCGATTATTATTATTGGTGCTTTTAAATTTTGAAGTCATTCTTAGTTTACTTTATGAATTTTAAAAATTATCATTTTACCCTATTGGACTTTAAATTTCTCCCACTTAACCCCTTTTTTTGTAATTTATGTTAAAATCAGACAAAAGAGATGGCAATTTAAGTGTGGTTATATGGTTTTTATCTCTTTGTTTTTAATAGAAATTCAAACAAAAAGACCATGTGACTGCATTACTCTCTTTTTTCTATATATTTTTAACATAAATTACAAAAGAAATTGTTAAGTAAAAACAATTTAAAATTCATGAGGTAAAGTGATAATTTTTAAAATTAAGATGACAAATTGATTATAACTCTAAAATTAAGAGATATCAGTGATAATAATCTTAATTTCTTTGCTTCGTGAAACACTTGCAGTATCTTCACCTCTCCGCGGCAAATTTTAGTGAAAGGATTTCTCGTTTCGGCGCATTATATGTTGGCACTATTTTGCAATTGGCATCCAGTTGCTTGTCTTTTGCAATGTCCTTGCTTCTCTATTAGTTCCACATTCTTTTTAAGAATTAAGTACTTAGGGGGCGTTTGGTATGCAGTAATTTTAAGGATGAGAATGAGAATCTGCAATATTATCATGTTTGATACAAGAATTATAATTTTTAGATTCCCAGGAAAGTGATTACCATGGGATTCACTTTCCTTCATTTTAAGATAATTTGAATACCACCCAATATGGTGTTATTCAAATTCCCAGGAATCTCAAAATCATGGGAATATTATTATTATTATTATTAGTATTATTAGTATTATTAGTATTATTATTATTGTTATTATTATTATTCTTATTATTGTTATTATTGTTATTATTATTATTATTATTATTATTATTGTTGTTGTT
>NW_010359376.1:464579-469906 GCF_000414095.1 Morus notabilis | reverse complement strand
TTATTGTTATTATTATTGTTACTTTTATTGTTATTATTATTGTTACTTTTATTGTTATTATTATTGTTATTATTATTATTAGTTTTATTGTTATTATTATTGTTGTTGTTGTTGTTATTATTATTGTTATTATTATTGTTATTATTATTTTTATTATTATTATTAGTTTTATTGTTATTATTATTTTTATTATTATTATTATTATTATTATTATTTTTATTAATATTAATAGTAATATTATTATTATTATTATTATTATTGTTGTTGTTGTTTTTTTTATCATTATTAAATTTATTATTATTAATATTAATACTAATATTATTATTATTATTATTATTATTATTGTTATTATTTAATTATTATTATTATTATTTAATTTTTATTTTTATTATTATTTAATTTTTATTTTTATTATTACTAGTTACAAGCTTGAGGGCTCTTCATCTCAATAATTCTCGTTTCGGCGCATTATATGTTGGCACTACTTTGCATTTGGCATCCAGTTGCTTGTCTTTTGCAATGTCCTCGCTTCTCTATTAGTTCCACATTCTTTTTAAGAATTAAGTACTTAGATCTTTCACATAATTTACTTTTTTTAATATAATTTGATTTTAATTAAATCTGATAGTTGAAAGTAAAAAAATACTAACAATTTATACCTACGAGAGAGAAACTTTCATTTCTTTTTGCACGAATGTTATTTTGTACACCCCTGTAATCATATATGCCTTTAGTGTGCCCGACTCTATATAACCAACGATTGTAAAAGACCTTTACTTGTTTATTTTTTATATTCGTCCATGATTTTAAATCATGATTCATTATTCTCTATAATATTTTTCTCTCATAAAAAATACATGTAAAATGAGAATAATTCTAAGTTATAATTCTAAATTCATTAACTAAACGTCCACTGATTTACACCTTTCACTTTACAAATTTAAAATTATGAAATAAGCACTATCACCGAGAAAATGAAGTTGTTTATTACAAAGAAGTTTATCAAAAACGGAATTTGTATGGATATGGTTATTTTTTAATTGTTAAGTTTGATTAAAATTAGATTAGATTGAAAAAAAATGTACATAACGAATAGTTTTTTATAAAATCAAACAATTGAAAACAAGAATTTTAATAGTTTATTTTTTTAGAATCTAAAAAAAAAAAGTCATTAAAAAACTTGCAAAAGCACGGAAATTCTCCTTTCTCAGTGCATGCCAAGCTAGACTGCAATAATAACACGTTGCCATGACATAAGAGGCCAAGGTACTCCATTATCAACAGCACTATTATTATCTGCAAATAAAGGTCCATCTCTGTATCTACATCGTTTTGTTTTTATTTTATTCAATCTAAAAGAAGCTCAATCATGTGTATTTTGATAATTTTTTATTTTGAAATGAAGTAGAGACATCTGATCTATTGAAGGAATATATATATATATATATATATATATATATATATATATACATACACATATATGCTATTAATGAGGAAACGGGATGATTCAGCTGAGCGACGTTATTTTATTTGTATTGAAATAATAATCACCTAGCAAATCCTTTTAAAATAATAGTAATAATAATCATAGTCATCTACCAAATAGTGATAGATTAACTAGTGCGTTTTGATAATACAAAGTTCATTAAGAGAAAAAAAGCCACCATTGTCTAGAATATTTTCTTGAAATATACGTGTCTATATATATATATATATTGTGCGTTGTGGAATATATAGCTTGGTAAATCTTATCATAAGACTCACATCATATGTTTAATTTTAGTGTATAAAATATTAGTGATTTAGGACTGGATAGAAATTAGAAAATATAAATAGAATTTGAATGAGTAAATGAGGAGGAGAAATAGAGCCCTAGGGACATAGTAGAAATTAGAAAATAGAAATATAATTTGGATATAAGAAGTGAATTAAGGGGAGAAATGGAGTGAGATAGACGTAGAAATAGTAGGAGAATAACAAATCAAGAGCAGGAAACATCGAACTAAATATTCATCAATCATCTTTAAATTGAAATTGCATTTATTAAGATAAACTCAACTAAATAATTTGAATATCCTAATTCTAAACAATTCTAAAGATAAATATAAATCTAATATTTTAAGATTAAACATTAAAGATTACTACACAAACTTAAATTAAATTCTAAACTTTGTTCCGTATTAATTACCTAATAAATCGCATCATGTCATATCATTTAAAAAATTTAAAATGATTTTCAACTTACTTTTTCTTGTTTTAATATTTTCATTAAATGACATAAAAAGACATGACTATAATTTAAAACACTAAAAATGAACAGATGAACAGATATATTAATTGGTCAGCAATTTATAAAACTAACATAGTTTGATACAGTTCTAACTGTTCAAAATAAAATTTTATCAATAAGGTATTTTCTACGTGGAATTATTATTTATATAAAGTTTTAGGGTCTGTTTAGTTCGTTGATTCGAGTTGAGATGTGACTTTATGTGAGAACCTTTGACTGTAGCAAAAAAGTTATATGTGACTATTTCTAAGAGTTTTTTATTGTAGTAAAACTTGAATTTTTTTACTCGAATCGGTAAAATAAACGAGACCTTAATCAAAAATATCCTATAGTTCGGTAAATATAACATTTTTTGTATCGATTTATAACTTATTTGTATAACATAGTCACGAAGTTTATCATAACAGAGTGAGTGGTGACACATTATATTTTACCAAGTGTCAGACATAGATATAAAATGAGTTTCATATGAAAAATACAAATGTTCATGACAAGTAAAAAACGTTACATTTCAGTTAAAGTGGAATATGTTAGAACCAGTTTGGTAAGTGTCCCTACGTCGCTAAATCAAAAGAAATCCTTTATATCTAAATTCCTTCCCAGATTTGATTGCCCCACTTGCTTTTGGTATCTTCGTTTGGATTCAAATTTTAAAAAGTTTGAATTTAAGTTATAATTTTATTTAAATTTATATTCGTTTATAAAATTTAAGTTTGAACTTGAGTTTTAATTTGAAATTTTAATTTAAATTTGAGGTTAAAATATGAGTAAAATTTCTCGTTCAACTCAAGTTTCTGTCTGTTTAGTTCATTGATTCAAGTTTAGATGTGACTTATGTGAGAACTTTTTACTGTAGTAAAAAAGTTAGATGTGACTGTTTCTGAGACCTCGTTCACTTCGCGGATTCGAGTTTTCAATTCGAGATGAGATTGTGATATTTTCTAAGAGCTTTTCACTGTAGCAGAAAAAGTTAAATGTGACATTTTCTGAGAGCTTTTTACTGAAGAAACCTAAAACTGAAAACTCGAATTGGTGAAATGAACGGGGCCTTAATTTTTATTGTAGCAAAACTCAAATTTTAAACTCGAATCGGCGAAATGAACAGGATGTCAAACTTAAGTTAATGAACAATATTTTTTCTATTCTTAAAAACGCTATAACTTTTTCATTTTAATTCTGATTAAGATGCTTTTTTATGCGTTTACAACGAATAGACGAATAAAATCTCACTCATATACCATATTAAAATTTTTCATTATTATTGAAATTTTATTAAAATACTATCTAAATACAAACTAAAGTTTTGACCCACATAAACACAAATTTAAAAAAATTTCATCTCAAACTATAACTTAAATGTACACAACCAAACACAAACTAAAATTACAACTTCAACTAAAATTATAACTCAAATTCAATTTAAAATCTACACAAACATCTTAACTAAAAAATGCAACTCAACAAACACATTATAATCCCCAAAACACAAAACTAACAAAAAAGGGCAAAACCCTAGCCCAAAACCAGACAAACACCGGAGTAAAAAGCTCTCTCTCTAAAACCCTAACAACCCCTCTCTCTCTCTCTCTCTCTCTCTCTCTGTCCGCCATGGCCGCCGGCGTCTTCGAAGAGGACGGCTTCGCGGCCGAGAGGCTGTTCAGCCAGGGCTACTCCTACACTTACGACGATGTCATCTTCCTCCCTCACTACATCGACTTCCCCACTGATTCAGTCCGACTCGCTACTCAACTCAGTCGCAACATCTCCCTCTCCATCCCCTGCGTCTCCTCTCCCATGGACACCGTCACCGACGCTCACATGGCCGCAGCCATGGCCTCCCTCGGCGCCATCGGCATCGTCCACTCCAATCTCCCCGCCGCCGACCAAGCCGCACTCGTCCGCGCCGCCAAGGCCCGCCGCGTCCCCATCCTCTCCAGCCCCGTCTTCCTCTCCCCCTTCGACCGGATCGCCTCCGCCGACGACTTCGACTCCAAGCCCTACGTACTCGTTACCGAGTCCGGTTCCGCCAAATCGAAGCTTCTAGGTTTCGTTTCCAGGTCCGATTGGGAGAAGTTGCCGGAGAAGGAGGTCAAGGTTTTCGATTACATGGTGAATTCGTCGGATTACGTGCCGTGGAACTCCGATTTGGGGAGGATCGAGTCGTATTTGCAGGAGAAAGGGAGGGATTTGGCGGTTATGGTGAAGGACGACGAGGTATATTATTTCAAAAGTGTAATCTTTATTATTATTATTATTATTATCATTTCAAAGCAATCAGATAGTTATTTCATTTGATATTTTATGGTTGAGGATCCTTTTCATTAGAACTGTTTTAGGCGTTATTTTTTTTAATGATAATAATAATCTCGTTGTGCTTGTGTATTGGGAATTTTAAGAGGTAGATGTGGATAGTAGTAGAAATATATGGTTAATTTAATTACAAAACTATGAAAATGATGGCACAATAATAATAATAAACGAAGAAGTTTATGTTTTTCAAGTTGCTCAATTTTTGATTGGCGAAGAAGAGGCGATAACTGATAAGCTACTAAGGATCTTATTATACTATCCATGTTAGGTGGTCGATTTTGTGACGAAGGATGACGTGGAGCGGATCAAGGATTACCCGAAGTTGGGGGTCGGAACAGTTGGGGAAGATGGGAAGTGGATGGTGGGGGCGTCGATTGGGACGAGGGAGCAGGATAAGGAGAGGCTGCAGCATCTGGTGGGGGATGGGATCAACGTGGTGGTAATTGATAGTTCTCAGGGGAACTCCATTTACCAGATTGATTTGATAAAGCATATTAAGTTGAATTATCCCGGACTGGATGTGATTGGAGGGAATGTGGTGACCATCAGCCAGGCACAGAATCTGATTCAGGCTGGAGTTGATGGGTTGCGGGTCGGGATGGGATCTGGTTCCATCTGTACTACCCAGGAGGTTTGCGCCGTTGGCCGAGGACAGGTATATTGCTTCTTTTTTTCCTCTCTGTGGTGAACATTATTGAATGTTGATAGTTCACAGATTTTTTCGTCC